>NW_026570452.1:0-111741 GCF_019649055.1 Paramacrobiotus metropolitanus | reverse complement strand
CCTTCGCTCACTATCCTTTTTTTCCCCTTACTTTCTGCAAAATGTCAGTTTCTCGCTCGCATCTGACATTAATTCGGCCGTAACTCCGAAGGCTATTTGTTTGCTCTGTGTAATGTGTATGCGCTTAACAATTGACTATTTTTCTTGTGATTTAGGAGAATACTCTAGACAGTAAATTCAAAGCCGGTTTAAAGTGATCTTCCGTTAAAATTTCGTCGTGCTTGGTTGATTAACATTTTAGTTGGTTTAGGCACAAATATGCGATACTACAGTTCACACATGTTACCAACAGTATCGAGCGGTGTTAGATCGGCGCAGAAAATTGGAATCGCTGTCAAGCAGTTGAACGGCGCTGTCCTTAGGAGATTTGGCAGCAACGATGCGATTGACATTCTGCTTTTCAGCGCCATGTACTCGCTAAAGTATTAGTCCACAAAAGGATGTCAAAGGTCAATTTACACGAAACTTAAGGTGTAATAAAAATGACAAATTCGCATCAATTTTGTGTGGAAGATATTGATGCACATCTGTGCCATTTTTTAAACATTTCTGTAGTTTATTTCATTGTTAACAAAATCACAGCAGCGCTGCCAACAAAAACAACATGGGGCATGGTCAATAATGACCCGCCAATCTAAAAGCTAAAAAAACGTCCTCGTTGTCTCTCATGTCGTTAAAGGTTCCGAGGACAGACACTGCACTTCCTCGTAGTGATTTGTATTACGGTTATACTCTTCTTACGCTTATATTTTACGGTTAAACCCGCAATTTTTTGTTTGGCTCGGCAACCAAAACTGATGCATACACAAGGCACAGAGAGACAACGAGGATGCTTTTTTAGCATTTAGATTCGCTGGTCGGGAATAATTAGACCGATGTTGTTTTTCTTGGCAGCTTTGCTGTGATTTTGTTAACAATGAATTAAAGTGCTATGTAATCACTGACGATCACGCAGCACTCCAGCTGTCAAGGCCATGAGGCTGGAGGGACTGCAGTGTTCTTCGAGCCACATGTAGGTTGTATCGGACAGCGTCTGGAAACTGGATGCATCCACGTAGTGGTCGTATGTTTGGAAAAGGTGATCCATCAGTCGCTGAAACTGCAAAATATACTCAAAACTTAATCGGGGCAGATGTACCATCAAGTTTTTACCGACCACATGAAATTTGGCGTCATCCGAATTTGGCTGAGCACTTGTGCTAGGAAGAATGTCCAGCATTTCTGCAGCTGCGTCTTGACTTCTGAAACCACAAGCCGGAAAAACCGAGTATAACGAGATTTTCCAGTCATAACCCAGCGCTTAACCCGAACAAGCTTGTGGACAAGAGCGTTTCTCTTTTGTCACATGCGTGCTCCGACTGGATAAAAGGGACAGGTTTTCTTCTCTTACGCTTTAATCTCCATTTCAGCCAGGTTTTGTCTCAGTCTGTGCAGTTCTCCCTTCTGCTTTTGGGTGACTTCCTCCAGAGCCTTTATAGTATTCATTGCTGTCAACACCAGATGCGCCACGGTTAAAGTTCCCAAGTAACTCAGCAGCGCAGCACTTCCATAACGCAAAGCCTGGTAAAGCCGTACCTTCCTCTAAAATTTTTGAACCTCGCAGCTCTGTGGCGCCATCATTGGGCACCACTTCGTTCTTTAAGTCCCCAAGGCAAGCTGGAACCAAACAAAGCAGATTACTGCGTAAGAAAACTGCTCGTGGAGCAACCAGAAATCATGATCAAGCTTGTAGTCACAATTTTCTTGATGGACATTTGTCTCGGCCGCTCAGTTTCAGTTACAACTCCTTTCTAGCTCTGCGATATCTAAAAAAATGCATTCTTTTCAAATGTTAAGACTTCTGAAAATACATTGACCGTGCAGCCCTTTATTCCAAGTGGAAATAAGTAAATTAATCCATCAACGATAGAAAGCATGGTTAAAACACGAATTGGAACAAGTTCTCCCGCATATTTGAAAAGCAAATTGATAAGTAAATTAGGTTGCATGTACGTCACTTGACGTCCGTTTTCTAAACTCGACGTCCGTCCGCCGAATTCTTTAAAGAAAGCAAACTGGAAAAGTAAGTACCTTGATCCCTCTAGGGCGCATTACATCAGCGTTGTTTCCCTTTCTCCGTTTTGCGTGCTGCCAGTTCGCTTGGCTAATCATAACCACATGTTTCCGGATCTTCATCCTTGACAGGACATTGCAGTGACCTTGTGCGACGCTGTCCCAAAACAGATACCGTCCCGGACATTACAGCGCATTTGCCGTTGTTTTTGATGGTCTAGATCGTCTTTCAGAGATGCTTCATTAGCAGGTTTCCGGGCGCTTCCCAGACGAAACTCAGTTCCTAGCAAAATCCAACCACGTCAGCTTTGTGTTTCTCGTAAATGTGAATTTAGTATTTCGTTCTGATATACGAGTAAGACATAATTATAATATTACAGGAACACAGCAAACCAGATTATGATGGTATTAATTTTATAACAACTTCTCCTTAAAGCTTTCGTTGAGTATCTACAAGCACGGAAAAACTTAATTGTCTACGCGTGTAGTTCAATAACTGCGGTAGAAGCTTGCTGATGGCATGGATAAAAATAATATGTATGTACTACTACTTACTGTACTTGTGTGTGCCTCGTAGACAGCAAAACCGGTTTTTAATTTCGGCGTGCATGTGAGATTGTACATACAGTACTCGTACGATTGTGTTGTAACAACAACTATGTAATAACCAAGTATGTACGCACATACGGGTATCGGATTGTGTAATAGTAGGTGTGCGTACTGTGTATGGAAGTTTAATACAACGATATCACTAAAAGGCGTCTCGAGTGTACAAATAGACATTCTCCGGATAAGTTTAAAGAATAATTCTTCGCAGCTGGCTCCATAACCTCGAATAGATACAATAAAATGTGGGGTTCCTGTTGAATGACGACGAACGTTCGTATTTATCAAACTGGGTAACCTTTAATAAGTATCACGGTACGAGTGCAAACTATGCACCAGAACAAAACGGCATTTACAAAAGAAACACTTCCACTTCCTCGTATTTATGTGCATGGCACCATACGGAAGAAGGCCTTTCACTCCTGTATACGCCGGCACTGTCGGCATAAAATTTTCCGCAAGCAGTTGCAAATTAAGTCCAGGCGAAAGGCGTGGCTAGTGTGGTCACGTGAAAAGCGACAACAGCGCCGCGGCGTTTCAGAGGGTAGCCGCAAATTCATGTGCAGTAGCCACAGGCTAGCTAAAACCATGGCTTGCAGTTTGATATGTAGTGTTGCCCATAAAAAAACTTAAATTTTCGGAACTTCATGTTATTATCGTTTTGATTTGCATCGTGTATCTAAACTGTGATAGCATACTACAAAAAGAACAACAGAAATCTGAATTCTTATCGTTCTTTACAGGGTCAAATTTGAACAGGTAATAAGTTTTGCTTGATCCTAATTTACCTGTTTTGTGCATAATTTTATTGTCAATAATGTGATTTATGCTAGACTGTGATTTATGCGGAAACAAGTAAGTTATCAAATAAATTACCGCAAGTTTAAATTCGAGTGTTAACGCTGCACCGAAGTTCTCGTGTTATCAAATATTGAAATTATTTCGCGTTTTTTGGAGAGTACATTTTCTAGGCGTCAAATCGCTTGTACGGTTAAAAATTATTTGTCCAAACATGCGCAATCTTCGGATTCATCTTTGACGCTGTATGCATTAAAAACTGCGGATTTTACTTTTGTATCTACCAGTGAAAATACTAGGGTAGTGATGTTAGTTAAAATATACTTTAGAGTACACTGTATACAACATTACCTCGAACCATATTAAATTTTAATATCCTGAATGTATGCCATGCGCTATAAAGAACTATAATGGTTATATATGCATTAATTATCTACTGTACATGTTATATGCCAAAACACACTTATGAACAGTTTGCAGTTAGTAATTTTCATGATGTTATTGTTGTTTATTTAATTTGCGACAAAGCATCAACAAAAATTCTGTTGTGTGCCGTGCCACAAAGACAAAAGGGCACCGTATTCAGAACTTAGCAAACAGTTTACAAGCACAATACGTGCTTCATCATTGCAGTGCCTGTGTGTCTGAAAATATCCGCCCGGAAATGAGTGCTGCTGTATGGTGGTGCATATATAAGCGTTTAACTACAGATCGTGGGCCACAACAGCCACGTTGTGCTTTTCAGAGTCGAAAACAGTATGCAGATTGGACATGTGTGAGTCACTGACCTGGCCATTTTTCTGTGCATCTGTCATACCTGAAATTTTTTTGTGGTATTATTTGGATAGAGAATTTAAAGCTGCACAACCTTTTTCTCTGTATTTTTGCTTTACAACGCAATACAGAGCGTACACAGGCCAAAATTTGCTTGGACATCGCACATTTCCCGTAGACGTCCATGTTATAGAAACTGCTGCAACCCTCTGAAATCGCTCGAAAGAGGCAGACCATATAACACCTCATTAGGGTTCTGCCTGAACCTAATTAGAGAATTCCAGCGAAAATTCTATGATTCGTTGGGCAGGGGGTAAAACGTGGCAGTGGCACCTGCCAGTGGCACTGCCACTGGCATGGCATGCGATAAAAGCTGGAGTCTCTGGCAACTGGCAAGCGATGAAACCTTGGCAGATATCCCATAAAATGTGGCACCGCACGTAGGAAGCACCTTCGGAATGGTTGGTCAACCCTATAATTTTTGAAAATGTTGCCAGCATACAGTCAGTCTATCATGTACAGCGTTAACAGCACCGGCCAAGTGCGGGAGTAAATGAGTAAGAACTAACTCAAAATTTGCAAAAGGCCACATCGCATTTTGTCGTCTGCGCAAAGTGTCAAATAAAAAAGGATGACAAGCAATGTTAAAATTGCGATCGCCACACTTGCTGAAGGCTCACCTCTGGAAGATGCTTTACGACGGAATACGGTGTTCAAATCATCTAATTACTGAGGTTCAGCGTTGAGTACAACCTAGAAAACCTATGAATAAGTACTAAGTGTAAGCCTAAATAGAAACAACTTAAGATACCGTGTTTACAACAAGTGGAACTACATGATTCCCACTGTTGACGCTGTGACTACAGTAACGAAAAGCAAGGACATGATCTGAACTCTGAAGTAACGTAAAGTGTCGTAGGCAGATTTTATAATACTGTTTTGGTATTCACGTGGTAAACCTATCAAGGAAAAGATCTATATTACAACGGAAAACCCCGTACGATCTGGTCAGAACAAACCAAAAACTTAATCGAAAAACTGTTAACGCCATTCGATTCAGAATGTCTGGAAACCGTGTCACATGCATTTTGTTTTAATAACTATCCGCTCCGACTCCCGTTCACAGACGCCGGTGCCTGTAGAGCTGAAAGCACAGGGTGACCTTGAAAATAATTTCAGAGTCCGGTTGCATGGAGCACAAAATCAGTAAATTTAAAATGGCACCTTTTTAGATCAGCAAATTAAAAAGGTTTTAACTTTACTCCTACAAAACTAAAACAGCCACTCACTAGCCAGTTAGAAGTAACGCAATCGATGCTGCTAGTGGATGGCTTCATTTCAGTAAATCGGTAACAATTAAAAGCGCTCAAAAACATGAGTTAGGAATAAGAACGCTCGTTAAAAGCCATTTAAAAGCAGGCGTTAAAGAAACTGACCATAGTAACCGTTAAACGGGCTGACCTTTCATTACAATGATTGCAGTCCGAGCAAAACTAAGGACAGTGATTAAGCAGCAAATACAGTAGTAACAGTACATCCATATCTGTACGGTCCGTAAAATTAATATTTCCGCATAATACGGAATAAATTTGATTCGTCAGATCAGAAAATGCCAAACCGACTGAACTGCTCAGATCGGAAAATTATATTATCGATCGGAGCCAAACGAGTGGTAACGAACGAGTAACTGAGCTACCACTACTGGAACTGCACATTGCATGTGAGTGACCGAAGTACCACTATTCTCGTGTGCCGGTAGGCGAGTGGGTGACCGACCTACTAAAATTAACCATTGCGCACCGCCTGCTGGGTGTGTACGTAACGAAACGAGTGGTCGTGAGTAACTGAAGTATCAATACTGTTCACTGCACACAGTGAATGACCAATTTCTATTACTGTAAAATGCGCACAGCCGACTGAGAGTTTGTGTAATTACCAAATTACCGTTATTTTCTTGAGCGCAAATCGTGATAGCTTGGTGAAGAACTGAAGTAACACCACTGTTTAGTGCATAATTATAGTAATCGCAAATAGTGCACGCAGTAATAGTGAATTAATCAAAATCATTCGAGAAACCGACCGCAGACCACAAGAAACGCGGAGGCAAAGCCGAAGCCGTTTCTTGTCAAACTATATTATGATTGTACGAGTATTGTACATGTAAAGCGTCTAACTGTAGTTACTCGAACGCTGTTCATTAACAAATATATTTTATTATTGTTATGGTGCTCGTGTAACGGTACAATGGACGACAAAAAGAAGTTGAACCGATCAGTCGGTCCGGTTCAAAAATAACCTCTGTTTGCACGCCAGTGGCGCCACTCAAACGCACGCGCTCCGTAAATTTCGGAGTGCAACTATACAGTGGACTGCGAAAAGGTGTTACAACGCGCGTAACCAAGCATTTTTCTGTACTCAGACAGGCAAATTCGTGATTGGCCGTCGGCCTGTAGAAAATTTCAAGAATTTTATACCAAACAAGTGATTTTTTATGAGATCTAAGAGAAAATCGACGCATTTATGTAAAGTTTCTCGTAGACATAGCATAGGATTGAATCCACGGTTTGGATTCAGTTTTCACACGGAAATCGTATGCTTTGTCTACGGCAAACTAAAATGGCTCGAATTTTCTGGTAAATCTCCTGAAGGGTGACGTATTTGGTATCGAAATTTTTGAAATTGTTTTCTCTTTCGTTTGAGATATCGGTTGATGGTTTTCGTTGGGAAATGCGTAAGGTGCAAGTGTTCGAATTCTTGCACGTTTCCTGTTTGTTGGTCATTTGGTCTTGGCCATTTATTTGGATTGGTCATTCGGTCGCGGACCGAAAGTAACAGGTTTTCGCAGTCCACTGTACAAACTGCGTATCAAAAGGTGTAGAAAAAAATTCTGAACTTTTTGATACTGAACATGTGGCTTTTTATCGCAAATAACACAAATTCTAGCCATTTTGCTTTCTCATAGACGTAAGCATAGATTGCATGCCAAACGGTTTTGCGCACAGATCCTATGCTGTGCCTACGAGAAAGCAAAATGGCTAGAATTTGTGCTGTTCGCCATAAACAGCCACATGTTTAGCATCAAAAAGTTGAGAATTTTTTCTACACCTTTGATATGCAATCAGTATAGTTGCACTCAATATTCACGGAGCGCGAGCGTCTGAAAGTAGCATGCAAAGAAAGTGAGTAAGCGTCTAAGTTTTACTGGTGGCGTGTCGTTGCGAGGTTATTTTTGAACCGCGGACCGACTGATCGGTTCAACTTCTTTTTGTCGTCCATTGTATATCCTCCAGACGGCTAACGTATTTATATGTTCGTAATTGTTCTCACCGTAGAATGTAAAGGTCATCCAAAATTTTGTTGCGCTTCCTTTAACACCTATTATTCGTACTTCGTAGTATAAATGTTCGCAATATGAATGTCATAACAGGTAGCTAATATACAGTACAGTAGGTATATAGCCAGGCTAAGCCAGCGGATGACTGGTAACAACAACATCCCGGTGGCATTCGATACAAAAATTAATACGAACAAGTAGGTACAAAACTCTACGCTGTCTACAGTATTTATCTAGTTATTGTAATGACGTAATGTTATGCAGCGCTGCGACTAAATTCATGAACACCATAGCTAATTATAAATTCAAAATAACGGCGCTAATTTTTTGGTGTAGTGTGACAGCAGGCGAACAAAGGCTCACGGTAGTGAGTAAAGGCTTTATTGTGGATATCAATAAAGTACAGAGAACCAAAACACAAAGGCTCGATGTGAGCTGTAGAATCAAAATCACCGAATGTCAGCTAGTGAATGAAAAATGAACGGCACATCGAGCCATAACATGGGAAAAAGCCTAATGCGGCACTGGGCAGATCCAACACGAGCGAACGAACGCTGATAGGCCGAGATGTGGAAAGGAGGCGTGGCTCCGCCTACATCGAGGCCGATGATTGGCCGAGACGTGAGGGGATCTAGCGCTCGACAGCGAGTGCGACTCGGTGTGAGTCAGCACACCGGAAGCGGGACTGTCGCTGGCTGCCTACTCGTAGGCTGCCATAGCGACTGGCCCAACAGTAGCGCATTTGCCGCCAATAACGTTCAAGCAGATAGCGCGCTGACAGTCTCAATATGACTCGCAAGTATCTGTTCAAAATTTATTGGTTATAGAACTTTTTAACTCGTTAAACAACAAAAGGCTGTGATACGAGTAGGCGTACACAGTGTACATAGTGTGTTCAAACTAATTGAACTTCAGGTTGAGAACTGGGGAGTGTAATAATAATCAAGACAGAAAAGGCGTGCAAACACAAATTAAGCTCTGTTACTTACGCTGTACGCATATTGGCATAATAGCCGAATAATGAGAATGCATACACGAACTAATAAAATTTATCTCCTCGTAATCCGTCCCACTATGATCGTATCCAACTAGGTAGATAACGTCCATAAACTCAAAGGTAACAACAGGTGCCGGAATTTCTCGATATTCAGAAATTGCGCCGTACTCAAAGCCAGGTATTAAAAAGTACGCAGCAGATTTTAATACTGTCGCACACCGCCCAGCAAAATGTTGCTTAAGGGATTTGGCCCGGTACATAGCATCAAATTCGTGTACATCCAGGGGAACTTTCGCTGTTGCGCGCTCCCAAACACTTTTGTGCATTGCTTTATGGTATTTTGTAGCCAGAAGAATTGTATACCTAGGTGAGAAAACCGCGCGCAACGTCCGGTTGCGAAGTTATGAGGGTAACAAAATTCCAAAAAGTTTCCCTTTCAAATTTTGCGCGTAAATGCACATAACCATGAAGATGGTTTTGACACGGATCCAGACTTCCACGATTTTTTTGAAATTTTAAAATGAATTTTAAAATTTTTGAAATTTATTTTAAAATTTGAAAAACATGCTGGAACAGTGGGTCCGTGTCAAAACGATCTTTATGGTTATGTGCATTTACGTGCAAAAGTTCAAAAGGGGATCGGTCCATAAGGAGACTTTTGGTACACCTGAATGCATTTAAACTTTTTGGAATTTTGTTACCCTCATAACTCAGCCACCGGATGTTGCGCGCGAAAACGGATTTCACGCCTATGTACACCAGTCATTTGGCTACACAATGTCAAAAAGCAACCCAAAAAAGTGTTTGAAAGTGCGCGAAAGCGAATATTCCCGTCAATGTACACGATTTTAGCGCTATGTACCGGGCCAAATCCCTTAACCATCGGTTGGCTTATCATGATTAATTTTCGCCGTTATGTACAACGGGCTGAGCAATAAGCTACCAAAACAAGAAGATAAGGACCCTGTGAATGTAATGGTGTGTATGTACAGTTATATGGCGCCAGTTTTTTTGGAAAAACAGCGAAGTTGAAACGCACGTGCGTATAACTGACAATTGCGTCGAACCGGCACCAAAGCAGATTAATCATTAAAACAGGACACCGTTGGCCACCCTGCTGGATCAGGTCTGTGTCAACTGTCAAGACTCAAAACACGAGTGTAAAGCGCGTTAGAAAGCGCGGTTTCACTCGGTAACACTAACAGCCATATTCTCTCTTCAGAATTTAATGATCTCGTAATGTTTATACAGGCAGTTACAAATTATTATCACTACAGTTCCAGCTTTCCCTTCCGGTCCGGAACTGTTTGTCTTCAATAATACTGCATGGCGTGGAGTGCGGCTAGCCCGCTGGGTATGTTTGATTAGATCATTAGAATTGCAGGGCTGAATCATTATTATGAGATGCAGTTTAGTATCGTTAAAAATAACTTTCTGTTTACATTTAGCACGCGGTCAATCTAATTCGTGCTTCGCGCTGTATTATTTCAATTTCGTTACTTGTACAGATAATTAGCGCTTTGACGTACTACAAGCTTATCCCGTAATTTCCATCGTAATGTAAAGATAGCACGTACTCTGCATATAGGTGAAATTTTCGTTATAATTTCTGCCACTATGCTACGTCTACAATGGCAGATTTACTGTTTAAGGTACATAAAGTTAATATTTTATTACATAATTCAAAATCGATGGTTCTTACTCGTAATTTATGTAGATCGATATTTGGCAAGGCCGCAAGTATCACCCATGCCAAATGAGGCCTGTCGATCGTAAAAAATATCCCGTGACGCGCTGTCGTATTGAGTTTAACATAACTCGTGAATTTATATTTTGTCGCTGTGTATGTAATAGAAATGTTAATGTACTGTATATTATAGAAATTACGGGACAACCTTGTAAACGTAAGCGCAGTTTTGGTAATAATCATTGGCATACTCCAGTCTTCAGTAGGACAACGTTGCACAGCATGAACTGAGTATTCATCTCAGAATTTATTTTACTGTAGAGTGACAGTGGTACGAATTTTAAGTTTGGGATTATTACGTGTCTCAGGTGTCTGTTTTCTACTTTGTTGCACACTGTATTGCACTATTATACTGCAGTGCGGTCAACCAAAATAATAATTAGTGAAATTAAATTAATAAGCCAGTACCACTGCTCGCGAGCTTCTATGTTTTAAATTGTTTCCATAAAATTATGTTAATTGTGTTTGGCCAATCAATATTTAAATACTTTATAGCTTTCAATTTAATTATACCTACAAGCGAAACCACCAAATATGAGTAAAACTGTTTCTAAGGAAAACACTTTAACATGAATAAGCCTTCAGGAAGTGCGGTGGTTGTATTCTGCCAAGACGCTGTACTGTTTAAGCTGCCAACTGCCAAGCCTAATTACCGGTAATATAGCATATCACAGACGTAATTTGTGATATACGTATATATTTTTATTAGTTAGTATAGACTATAGAGTTCATGTTGCAATTACAGCAGACAGATAACAAAAGCTGGAACGAGCTGTTCCTGACTTCCGCGTCTGTCTATTCTTTAACGGGGAAAGATGGAAAGTAGACAACAATAGTAATGTTTCTCTCACTTTGCCAGTTCAGTTGCCTAGTTCAGCTGCCATCAGACGGTGTTCTAACGTCAACAGCAAGAAAGTGAACAAACTGTACAGTAACAAAAAATTTTCACAAAATTTTTCGCATTTAGTCATAAGTCATAATCAGTGCAATTGCAAATGCCAACGTATGGGTTTCCGTAGGAAACGTTCCAAAATGTTATTAGCATAAGCCTTGTGAATTGTGATTCATTTTACTGCGGCGCTTTGTGCAGACCTCAATACAGTGTGACCTTTAAAATTTTTGTTCCGGTTCTTACTCATGCCCTTCGTGCATGTCCATTGAGGTTAACGCTGTACATGATAAATTGATTGTGTGCTGGCAACATTTTCAAAAATTACTGTAGCCGCTAGACGAACTTGCACCACAGAGTCTGGTGTACGGAAAAATGCAGGCATAATATACACACTTTGCTCCGTGTAGAAATGTTTCGATTTGAATTTTTTCACTCTGATGCTACCGCCATTTTACCTGTTTTGCTGTTCATTGCTGGTTTTTTAATCTTTGCAACGTTAGATAATTATAGTAAGAGCACAATGTCAGAGCTCTGACATTTTTCTAATTGTAAATCTGGTTTGTTGTGGTTTTTGGGGTTCCCCTGGCAGGGGCAGGCTGCAGGCAGGCACCGAGTACAGTACTAGTACAAAAACTGAAACGCAAAGTGTGCGCCGCCCGGTGGGAGGAAGGCTCGTGCTCGATCCCCGGCCAGTGGCAGGCAGCGGCCGGATCTAAAGTGGTGCAAGTTCGTCTAGCGGTTACAGTATAGATTTGACCAACCATTCCGAATGTGCTTCCTACGTGCGGTGCCACATTTTTTAAATTCTGCCAGGTTTCATCGCTTGCCAGTTGCCAGAGACTCCAGCTTTTACCGCATTTCATGCCATTGGCAGTGCCACTGGCAGGTGCCACTGCCACGTTTTACCCCTTGCCGATTCGTTGTAAAACCTCTGGCGTAATTTCACGTGAGACACAAGGTCACAACCATATGTTCATGTAGAAGAATACCTGTTCGGTAGCTAATGACAACGTGACTGCAAATCAGCGCCGCGATAACGGAAAAGGTCACAAAACTAACGTACCGCTATTTACAAACAACGCTGTCAACAGTGTCCGGTCAGTTGTACAAAATCACTGCCCGGAACGAGCATGGCAGAACCATGTTATTGATCTAGATGTACCATCTAATTCCCAGTTATGAACTTGGCTCAGGAAATCTGAGGATTGTGTTAAGGCAATCTGGAAACTTTGAAAATGCAGCACGAACCCTGAAAACGTCCGAGATTTTTGTTGTGCATTGTATTACAAAGAGCCCTCATATGCGAGCTGGCATTCACTACACGTGTCGCATAATCAATAAATGCCTTTGTAACGACTTAAATTTGCAATGTCTGGAAGAAGAAATAGGAAATCGGGTACAGGGATAGCCCATGAAGGTTACACTTGCAGACTACTGTTTGTAATAAGCACGGTGCAAAATTAATATCCATCAACGTCCCATTTTGCTAGTACTTACCGATCATTCAGATATGTTCAGCAGCAGAAGAACTCTCATACAACAGTAATCGCGAAAGTCCGCACCGACAAAAAAATAGCCGGTTAAACTGCTGAAGATAATATTACATTATAATGCAATTCCCTTTCAAGTTTGCAATAACATTTATCGCCGGACATTTCCCTTTTCATTTATATTATGTATTTATTTCAGTTGTGTCCTGGGTTTGTAGTTGGCGGTTAGCGCCGATTGGGCTATTTTATTAGATAAAATATCAAAGACAGTTTTATAACGGCTTTTTGAGTAGCCACGATCAAGTGACCTTATGCGTTACACGTCCGTGTTTTTGAATTCGATGAACGACACGCATCTATTTGAGTCGGTGCAACTCAGCAAGCCTGTTTCCTTCGCCTCGCCTTGGCGGACTTCTACGGCACGCGCCGCGCCGTGCATGCGGATGGATCTGATTAGATCTGGAGGAAGCGCTGCTTCGGCGTCAACGAGTGCGCCGAATGCGACCAAATATGCATCAACACACTAATTCATTATTGTGCTTCCAGAGTTTAATAATTACGCCAGGCGCATTATTAAATCTGGTGGTTAATTACAGTTAATTTTTTTTTTTTCAAACAAAGATATTTTATTGCATAATAACAAAATCACAGCGGAGCTGCTAAGAAATACAACATCGGGCTCCAATCATTCCTGATTAGCCAATCTAAACGCTAAAAAAACGTCTTCGTTGTCTCGCATCTCATTAAATGTTCCGAGGACAGACACAGCACTTCCGCGTTGTATTTCAATGCTGATTCTCTGACGCAAAAACTCTCCCGACCGAGGGTTACCACTACATTCGCAAATCTTTCTTGACAGATCTTTGAAAAATTTCTTTGTTAGTGGTCCAAATGTCCCCGTAGTTTCAAAAGCCAGAGGTTGTATTACAGTTAATTATCATTTGCCAGTTACGGTAGTACAGCCTGTAATTCGTTTTTATTGATTTCACAAGAAGCGGCAACATTACTGTTTCAAAACAATAAATCAAATAAAAAATAACTCATTTAATGCTGCCGCTCCCTCCATTGTCCCGAGTACGGAAGCAGCGTTGCCTCGCTGAATTTCCAGCGACAGTCGTTGACGGAGGTACTCATGGGAGCGTGGCTCACCCGTATGCTGTTGAAGTCGCTTGCCAATTTCTTTCACTAATCGGCTAGCTGACTTTCCCCATGGTCCAAGAGTTTCAAAAGCCAGCGGTACGAAGATGTATCTGCCCTGAAGGTACAAGTACAATCCCGCTTTCTATCCTCCGCCTGTGCGGCGGATCCCGCGGTGACTGATGTGGCTTTCCGGTGAGACATAGCCACAGTGTCCACGCAGGTCACGTCCCACGCCAAACACATACCGCGTTGCCACGCAAACGTGGTGCAGCCATCTGGGCGGCGGTCCGATGTGTGGGATGTTCCTCGCGGCTCCAATTTTGCAGGGATGCCGGCTGATACTAACGATCTGCACAAAATACTGTTCAGGCCGCCATGGCGTGGATGCCTTCCAGCTGAGAATGCGCAGGACAAGCCGTGGTGACCATACACATCAACGGGCTTGTGGCACTTCGAACAAGAGTGTGCTTCACAGATACTTACACCAAGTCTCAGGCCGACTGATATCTTCACGGTGTCATCGTCCAAGAGATTACCGATATGTGCCGAGGGCAAGGCATTTAACCATATACCAGCTTCCGGTGTCGACTGTGCGAGGAGGCGGGCCCGGTTGATTTCATCGTCGCGAAAGATGTCCAGCAGTACGGATAGCGATGCGTTACACAGTGGAAGGTCCCATGTTCGTTGTGCTTTTCTGGCATTATGCTCCGGGAGTTCTGCCAGGCGTGCGTTAGTTTTCCATAACTCGAAAGCGGCAGAGATGTTAACAGCGGGGTGATCAGGGAGCAATAATGATATTAAGTCGGTTACGGAGTGAATCGAAGCCAAGAAGGCTGGAAGCGCTAATTCTTCCGCCCGACGTATACCAATACCGCCTCTGCTCACTGGAAGTGTCGCCTGCCGCCAACATGGATAGTCATCGTGGCTGGTCCGTACATTACACAGGGTCTGGAAACACAACCGCATTGCTTCATCCAGTTGGTAGAGCTGTTGCGGTTGTTTCCAGGCATTACAACACCGCAGCATATAAATAATTTTCGGGGCCCCCAGGCAGTTTTTTAGGAGAAAAAGTGCGTGGTGGCGGGGCAGTAGCTCCAGGCGGTCACACGCCATCTTTACTGTTGCGCACTTCTCGGCAACAGCTGGACCGATGCCTTCAACCAACACCGGTGCACCTAGCAGCAGGAAGTCGGTGTTAGTCAGGATACGTAGTTTCGGGTACAACTCCTGGAAAAAGGCCACAGCGTCGTTTTGGGCTTGCTCTGTTCCTCCAGAGATATGAAGCTCGCACTTCGCTTCGTTCACCACTAAGCCAATTTCACGAGCTTTCCGGATGATCTCTCCGAAGACGTGTGCTACTGTCGCTGGCTTACCGCCCACGGTTCCATCATCCAAGAACCAGGCGTTTAAACCTGCCTTCAACGATGCAACGACTGGCTGGAGTGCAAGGCAGAACAGTAATGGGCCCAGTGGATCTCCTTGCTGCACTCCCGACTAGGAAGACATAATTATCTGTTCAATAAATAGCGAAGAATGATTACCATATGCACAATGAAGAAAGGCTTTGTATTCGGGTAGGTGAAGTTCAGCGGCATCTAAAACAGCTTTTCTGGAAACGGTGTTGAAGGCGTTCTTGAAATCAACTTTTAGAACCGCTTTTAGCTCGGCAGCGGACGACTCCCCAAATACTCTTGTCGCATGCACAATTGCTTCTGCCCCACCACGCACGTTAAAACCAAGCTGCTCGGGCGACAAAACGGATGTAATACGATCGGCAACACGATAGCAAATTATCTTTGCTGTAAGACGGCGTAAAGTTAGACCAACCGCAATCGGGCGCAAGCCACCGTCCTTCTTTCTCAAGGCGAGCAGTTTGCCACCGAAAAACACTGGTCGGATCTCCTCCGGGATGCTTCCGTTAATTGCCAGATTCAAAAGGCCTAGACTCCAACTCTGACTCTGACTCTGATTCTGACCACTCAAACTCTGACTCTGACTACTCAAAGTCGGACTCTGACCGCTCAAAGTCTGACTCTGACTCTGAAGGTTTCTTAGGTTTCTTAATAGGTTTCTTAATAGGTTTCTTAGGTTTCTTAGGTTTCTGAGGTTTCTGAGGTTTCTTAGGTTTCTTAGGTTTCTTAGGTTTCTTCGGGTTCTTAGGGTTCCTGGGTTTCTTAGGTTTCTTAGGTTTCTTAAGTTATTCTTAGGTTATTCAGTCAGAGTCAGAGTTTGGACAGTCAGAGTCAGACTTTGAGTGGTCAGAGTCAGAGTTTGAGCGGTCAGAGTCTGAGTCAGAGTCAGAGCTTGAGCGCGGGCCGATTCAAAACGTTCGCTAGCGCTTCGCAAAGTGGCCTACAGTGATCATCGAATTTGTGTCCGACCATGTCGAGAAGGCGTTGTGGACGTAAACCATCCGGCCCTGCTGCTGAACCACGAGGAAAAGTGTGTACGGCGGAAAACACTTCTGCTGCTGTGATAGGCGGCGCTGCAGCTGCTGGCGGAGCGAGCGGAGCCGAGGTAGGGGGCGGTGGGCATTCTGGATGCTTTTCCCGTAGCTCGTGTAGCACAGCAGGGGAAGGGGTGGCGACAGCGTCTGTTGAGAGAATTAGCCGCATGGCTCCAGAAATGCTACCGTCGTCAATTTTCTGCCCGACACGGCGTACAAGATCCTCTTGATCTGATTTGTTTTTGGGGGCCGGCGGGGGCGGTGTCGGGGGTAGCTCGGTTCCTCGATGGAAGGCGCCGACGTTCCGTTTCACAAAAGTCGCTAAAGATTCTGTCCGTTCCGATTTAGTTTTCGGCGGTGCACGGAGCGCGGTAGAGGCAAAGGAGAACAGCTTTTCCCAGGAGGGCTTATCGTTCTTGTTGGCGACCTGCTGTAGCGCCGTCCTGAGTGAGTCCCTGGCCGCAGAGCGAGCTCCGTAATTATTATTAATTACCTACTATCTTTACTATTACTATACCTGTTGCTACTATACGATTGATTTCTGTTATTATTGCCATTAGAAGTAGTATTATTTTCGGGATAGCTGACGAAGCTCTAGGACAGAAATTTCAGTCCCAAAACTGAATGGCACAATAAGTTTATCATATAAAACCGAACCACAACTGCCCGCGAAGCCGATTATTAAAAACTGAAAATGAAATAACATAGAAAAATAATAGTACAGACCTCAGTTGATATGATTACATCATTACAAATATAGTTCGTAGTTGTTATTAATGATATAATTCTGGGAAGAGGAATCCTGTAGCAATAATTAACTATTGCGCGAAACATTTTAATCATACAATTTTATGGCTAATAACTGAAATTCAAAAATATCGCGTGTAGAGGACATGTGCGACATTTACTGCTTCAACACCGGCAAATGCAGTAAGGACCGCCGGGGTCAGCCGGTGTGTAGCCGCAGAACGGCCCCGGCCCTCGCGATGCAGGCCGGCTCCGATTTGGACTGATGTCCGTGGCTTGAGGTCTATGGCAGTGGGCTTGTAAACATGGTTGATAACTACCGTAGCAAAAATTTTCTGGATAAAAGAACTAATGTTTGAATGCTAAACGTTTCGGTCTGGAAGATGGCTAGTGTTGCTAACAATGATTGAAGCGTAATCGTTATTTGATTACTAGTACAAAGAAGAGTGCGCTGTTGACGAACAGGCAACTGGCGAGCAACGTGCAGTCGAAAGCACGGAGACGGCTGTTACGAATTACTTTCAGTGCGAAAACGACGGGCGGTGCGATGGAGAGCGAGGGAGTGCATGCTACTGCAACCAGTTTCCGTTTGGTCAACATCAGTAATCAAACAACCACCAATGCGATTACACCGATTAAAAGGCTGGACGAAGTTTACTTCCGGTTAAATTGGTTGCAGTTTGCGTTCTGTTTTTGTAACTTGTGATACTTAACTAGAGTAATCAAATGAATTTACTTTTTTATCAATTGGTACTTTGTTTCGTAAGCTTTAATTATGCAAGTCGATGCACAACGACGCATGATGCTAAACGCCGTTTAAGCGGTTATGTCTGGAAAGATGTCAATACCCTGCTTGACGGAAACCGTGGTTGCACGTGTATACCACGAATCACTGTATGTGTATGCAGCCAACCAGGCTGCAAACTGTTTGTTATCCTTCGGCGGCAAATTGACAGTCGACCATCCTGCGTCGGCGCTGGTGTCGTAAGCCTCTATCGTAACGGCGTTCTCGTCTTCAGTATTCATACCGCCGCAGATGTATATTCGATCCTTGATAACACAAGCAGCATGCCGCCATTTAGGCTGAAGAAGTGGTTCAATCTTTTCCCACGTTGTACAACCCAGTTTCAAACGAATACAGTCAGCTGTTGCAGGAAAGTCAAGCGTTGCGTCCCGAAGCATTCCGCCCATAATGTATATGTGTCCGCTGACCACGGCCATTGCAAAATACTCGCGATCTTGTTGCCATGGTAAGTTCTTCCATTTCTTGATCACCGTGTCATACTGGAAGAGGCGGCTCCTAGTAGCATAAAATATCTGCTCACGGCATTTGGCTACTGCTTCTGGTGAGTGGAGAGGGCTGTAAAATATAAAAAGCTAGAATCGTTGATACCATGACTGCAATGTATGCTGACCAAAAAAGAGGCCATACCGTTGATTTGGTTGAGTTAAAGGTGCAATTTCGCCTGTAGAAATGTCCATTTCTGTTAAGATTCCGGTATCGTCGAAGAAATAAGCCTTGTCCTCTACCGCAGCCACCGTTGTATACGGATATAATATTATATTCAAAGAAGGAACTGGCTCGTGTTGACCCCATGTTCCCTCGTCGACATTCCACAAATGGAATTTCACCTTGTAGACGTCACCATGACGTATCAGTTCCGTAATTACAATTTTGTTGGCTGTTACCGCTAACTCGCGCCACAGATACCCCTTAAGTTTTGGTGCGCCCCGCACCTCTTGAACATTAACAGAGTTAGTCAACGGATTGAATATCATGACGCAGAGATATTTAGAATCCCTGAGCCCAAAAAATACTATGACGTCTTTCTTCGGTAGCTCCTGGAGTAATTCTCCGGCGGATAATCGGTTTGCGCTACTTGTATCTAAACACTGTCGAATAATGCACGCTAAATTGTCCTCAATGTCGTCGCTTACAGATGGAACGTAACCGTCGATTATCAAGCATGCGTACTGGTAATTTCCAAGATCGCTTCCCGCATCGACGATATTCCCATCCTTTACGAGCTGTTTCTTGGGCACGCGTGCATAGTTTTCGGCCATCTCCAGAATGATGCATCCCAGACTCCACATATCCGTTTTTCGTCCTGGTCGCTCTGCTTCTTGTTGTGAAAATTTCTTCAGCATTTCCGGCGACATATAGCGCGTTGTGCCTCGTAACTGGGAAATGTCTGCAGAGCAGGTGGCGCTTTCTTTCATTTGCACCAGATCGTCTAAATCGCCAATCACCAGTTTCTCGCTGCCATTTTGCGAGACGATCAGAAGAATATTTTCAGGCTTCAAATCGCCGTGAATGATGCCCTTTTGATGGAGGAATTCCAGTCCTTGGGTCATGTCCTCTGCAAATCGAATCACTTTTCCCCAGTTGTTCATAAGGTTTGCGTTTTCCTTAGCTTCCCTTAAAAACGACGCAAGATCACCTACAATAATAAAATATACACAAAATAAATATAAAATAGAGAATAAATATTACAAGAGCAGAGTGACTTCGACAAAAGCTGCTTGTGATCCCTGTCACACCTTTATGATAATCCATTGCCAGCTCCACTGTCACTCCGCCCGAAGATTTTGTGATGGAAACCTTGTGATAGCGTACGAGATGTTTGTGCTTCAGTCCAGGAAGTTGTTTCATTCTCTGCACTGCGGTCATCCAGTTTTGTTGATCGGCAGCAATTGCAGAATTAATCGCGACATGCATCACTTTGACGGCTACGAAATCTGGCTCGGACGGAGTGCGGAATCGTAAAAGTGCTTTTCTGACTTTGGCTTTGTAAACTATTCCAAACGCTCCCCTCCCAATAAAGTCATCCTTCGCATAGTCGTACTGTATACTGCTGCCAATTTCTTCGACAGCACCGGAATTGCGGAAGCCTATGCTTTCCATTTCCGTAGTTACCGGATTATATCAACTGATTCCCGCTTAACCCAATGCAGTTTTGCTGAGACGGCCGCCACTAAACCGCATGTTTGGAGATTTCAAACTACGCATGACTTTATGGAGTGACAATTTTCTGGTGTACGGAACCTTGTAAAACTGTAAAACTGAGTGCCGTTGTTACCAAAAGTAAAAGCAATTATGCACATTGTTAAGGACGAAATACACTAGCATGAACGCGGCTGAGTTTAGCATTCACTCGTTTTCACTGCGCTTTGAGTTTTGCACTCGCTTCGCGGCCGAGAGTGCTTGCGATTGTTGAGCTGTACACCGCGCCGATGATACTGATAGCGCAAACTGATAAGATAATGTCAATGTGATGAATTTTGCTGCTGATACTGAGTATTAGTGCTGCTTCTGTAGCGGTAGCGGGAAAAGTTTATATTATTAATGTAACCCGAACTTGGCAAATGTGCACTGTGCAGTACTGCAGTGTGTTCCGTTTTCTCCATTCGATGCAACGCTGCCAGATTTTGTATTCATTGGTCCGGTATTGTCTAGAGTTTTGACCGATTTGGTTTCTGATGAAAAACTTAGATAATGTTTTTTTTTAAAACCTTCTTCGTCGTTCACAGTGACAAGGGAACCAAGTGGTTTGTTCACATCAGCCGGAAATCGCTTGCGGGCGCATCATCTCCTTGTGGACTCGGCTGGACTGGACACAGGACAATTATTATTAAACTGGCCAAATGTGTGCGAAGTCGAGAGTTATACAAAGCCAAATGACCACTGCCCAATGGCCACGTTAAACTTAACTGCCATGCAAATCAATTAATTATAACCGTCCGGTTTTCATCCATATGGCCGAAAACCGAAAACATATTGGCGGTCCATTTTGCCTCCGGTGGTCAGTCTCTGTAGTACACAGCCAGTGTGGCGAAGGTTAATTTGCTCTGCTGTGTCAAATTAAACTACCGCAAATCGACATGTTCCCAGGGGGCCAGCGCTGTGGGATCCCATCGGGATGAGCGTTGTTCAGACTGATTGAAAAAACAATCATTTGAATTGTGGAAAAAAATACGTTGTATTGGTTGTACAGTGTTTATGTCATACGCACATTTCCAGGAAGAGCCGTCATCAAGTCCCGGCCCGGCTGGTCGAGATATGCCAACGTTCACATCTTTTCCCACACTCACGACGCAGCCGTCGGACAGCTGTGCAAACGGCGGTGCTGAAGCGCCAGCACTGTTCCTTTGCCGACTGCGCATAAAAGAAGCGCACGAGCGGATAGCCACGACAAAACGCGCACGGCATCGTCGCCTTGCATGTCTGCTATCATCTTCGTCACCCACACGGCGTTGGGATGCCAGTTGCGCTCGCGCCATAGTGAATCGACATCGGTCGACCCGGCACTGTGTAACGCAGGAGCGGCAGCTATTCGCGCGCACTATTCGCAATCGGAAGCGCCGGTTGCGGTACATCCAGTGCGAGAGGTAACAGCATTTATAACGCGCGGTCACTGAAGATCCACGAATGTTGACCCGGTCCAGTTAGCTGCATTACGGCCGTTCTACGGCGACAAGCGGCTGCTGCGGACGAAGCCCGTGGTGTATCTGTCGCATTATTCGCAATCGGAAGCGCCGGTTGCGGGACATTCTCTCGCTCATACGGGCGGTGGGCTGGGCGAATCCACGAGGCGTCCGGAGATGCCCTGATCAAGGATTTCAGCGGGGCCTTGGGACCGGTCACCCGCCTGACCGCCGCCTACTCCCTCGATTGTCCCGCGCTGGACGCAGGAGATTCAGTGATCCTGTCCCGGCAGGAACGCCGTTTCGGTATTGCCGTCAGGCGTCCAGCCCCGTCGGATACGAGTTCGGTCTTCGTGTCCTTCGCTCACTATCCTCCTTTTTTCCACTTACTTTTTCTACAGAATATTCCTTGACATTGATTCGGTCGTAATTCTCAGTGTTATTTAGTTTGGCTTTTGTATGCTTTTCTTGACATGTGCTTTAAAAGAATAGCCAATAACAAGCCCATTCAAAATGATCTTCCGTTGACTAGATTTCGTCGTCGTCGTGCCTGGTTGATTAACGTTTGAGCTGGTCCGGGCACAGATATGCGGTGTTACCGTACATTTCAGACGTGATGCCAACGATATCGAACGGTGTTATTTTAGCGCAGCAAAGCGGAATTCCTGCCGAGCAGTGGCGCGGCTGTCCCGGGAAGATTTGGGATCAACAATGCGATCGGCGCTCTGCTCTCCTGTGGCGCGTAATCACCAAGGTATCTGTATTTGTCCAAACAAGGATGCCAAAGGCCAATTTATACGAAACTTCTGGTTTATCAAAAATGACAAATGCGTATCAAATTTTGTATGGAAGATCTAAATGCACATCTGTGCCTTGTGTATGCATCAGTTGTGGCTACCGAGTACAAACAAAAATTGAGGGTTTAACCGTAAAACAGTTGCGTATGAAGAGTATTCATTACATAACACCATCACTGACAATCACGTAAGACTCCAGCTGTCAAGGCCATGATGCTGGAGGGATTGCAGTGTTCTTCGAGCCACAAGGAGGTTGTAGCGGATAGCGCCTGGAAACTGGATGTATCTACGAGATGGTTGTAGGTCTGGAAAAGCTGGTCCATCAAGTTCTCAAACTACAAATAACCAAGGCATAATCGAGGCCCCTTGTATCAACAAGCGTTTACTAACCACATGAAATCTAATTTCATCCTGATTTGGTTGACCACTTTTGCCAGGGTGAATGTCCAGCTTTTCTGCAGCTGCTTCTTGACCTCTGAAATTGTAAGCGGGAAGTACTGGAGCCTAACGAGATCTGTCAGTCATTAGCGGTTAACCCTAACAGCGTGTGGACAAAAGCGTTCGCTTTTGTTACATGCATGTTCCGAATGCGACAAGGCGGGATAGTTTTTGTTTCTTACGCTTCAGTGATCTCTATTTCAGCCAGGGTTTGTCTCAGTCTTCGCAGTTCTCCCTTTTGCTCTTGTGTGACCTCCTCCAGAGTCTCTATAGTATTCATTGCTGGTTAACACCAGATGCGCCCCGGTTAAATGTTTAATTTGCTTTGAAGGACGTAAATGAATTCGGCTTCCTCGGCAAAGGCATACCTTCTTCTAAAATCTGTTTTCTTGTGACATCTCGCAACTCTGTTGCACCATCATTTGGCACCACTTCGTTCTTTAAGTCCATAAAGGCGAGCTGAAACCAGGAATAGCGGGTTGCTGCAGCAAGAAAAGAAGTAAATAAATTCTTCATGGACAGAAATTAAAAAGCATGGTTGTGCACACACCACGAGTTAAAGCTTAAAACACATCCCGCGTACATATGTGGCCAGCAAACTGATGAATAATTAAAGTGCATGCAAGTCACTTACGTCCATCTTCTGAAATGGATGTCAAGCATAAACTAAAGTGTTTCTAAAAGATTGTAAGATCACGCGGTGCCAAGTTCTCCTTAAGAATCAAAGTAAATAATTAATGATAAGTAGATAAATGCCGAAATCTTTAAGGAAATCAAACTGGGTTCGGTAATCGGTAGTACCTTAATTCTACTTCTAGGGCGGCATATTTCAGCGCCGCTTGCCTTTCTCCGTCTTGCGTCCTGCCAGTTAGCTTGGCTTACCACAACCACAGCCTTCGATGCTTCTGGATCTTCATCCTTGACAGGACATTGCAGTGACCTTGTGCGATGCCGTCCCAAAACAGATACCGTCCCGGACATTACAGCGCATTTGGCGTTGTTTTTGATGGTCTGAATCGTCTTTTAAAGATGCTTCATTTGCAGGTTTCCGCAGTGGCGAATCTAGCCGGGTTTCGGAGGGGTAGCCAGAGAACTCACACGAAAGGGGGGAATATTCTCTCGCTTTTTGGCGACCTCCGCCGTAAAAAATTTCGCAGTGTACCCCCCTCTTGCGAAATTTTCTGACGTCCAGGTTACGGGGGGCCATGGCTGCTCTGGCACCCCCCTAGACGCGCCACTGGGTTTCCGGGCGCTTCCCAGACGAAACTCAGTTCCTAGCAAAATCCGACCACGTCAGCTTTGTGTTTCTCGTAAATCTGAATTTAGTATTACGTTCTGATATACGAGTAAGACATAATTATAATATTACAGGAACACAGCAAACCAGATTATGATGGTATTTATAACAACTTCTCCTTAAAGCTTTCGTTGAGTATCTACAAGCACGGAAAAACTTAATTGTCTACGCGTGTAGTTCAATAACTGCGGTAGAAGCTTGCTGATGGCATGGATAAAAATAATATGTACTACTACTTGCTGTACTTGTGTGTGCCTCGTAGAAAGCAAAACCGGTTTTAAAATTCGGCGTGCATGTGAGATTGTACATACTCGTGTTGTAACAACAACTAATAACCAAGTATGTACGCACACACTGGTATCGGATTGTGTGTTAGTAGCTGTGCGTACTGCGTATGGAATTTTAATAAAACGATATCACTAAAAGGCGTCTCCAGTGTACAAATAGACATCCTCCAGATAAGTTTAAAGAATAATTCTTCGCAGCTGGCTCCATAACCTTGAATAGATACAATAAATTGTGGGGTTCCTGTTGAATGACGACCTTTACCCAAGAGCGTGCACGAACGTTCGTATTTATTTGCATAAGCAGCATATGGCAGAAGACCTCTCACTCCAGCATACGCCGGCACTATCGGCATAAAATTTTCCGCAGGCACTTGCAAATTAGAGAACGCCAGCGAAAATTCTATGATCCGTTGTAAAAAACTCTGGCATAATTCCACGTGAGGTGGTGAGCACCACCAGCATTTCTGTTCAACGCTAAATATAACGCATCCCTGTTTCCTATCATTTCTCTCTACTTAGTCTTTATTTTGTTTCTCTCTCTCTCTCTCTATTTAGTTGCATGTTTTTCCATACATGTCTACGACCGTGGCAATACGCGAAGCACGGTATAAAAACGCTCGGCGCAGCCGGCGTATTAACCATTAACCCTTACGGAATAAACTCATGTTCATCAGATTATTGATTTCTTCCTGCAAATACATAGAATAGACGCATACTGCATATAGTACAGTACGATATTCTTGTTATGTCACGGGCATAACAAGTGGTGCCGAAACCGGTTTTATAATCGCCGAAAGTGGAGTGCACGCCACGATCGGACGATTGGAGGAATCATCAAATTCCTTGTCATCAGATCTTCCTCTCACCTGAATATTCACATAACACTTTAACCTTATTGCTTTAAATTTTAAAAAAAAAATTTTTTTTGTCGCTTCTGGATATTAAGTGACGCGCTCCTTCACCGATAGCCATTATTAACAAAAGAGCTTAGTATACTTCACCATCGCCCTTTGTCGATATATGATCGTATTACCAGGTAACATATAGACCTCTGCAGGACCATGCTAGCCCCCATACGGAAGTCATTGCCTTGACCGCTGAGATTAGTCAAGCCGCTGTAGACCGCGGTAGCACTAGCACAGTTGGCTGCATAATTCTATAATCAACCCGCGTGACTAATAACCATAGTCACTAATAATACATTCACAATATCTATTGTTAATAACTGGCTGTGGAAGGAACGATAACCTTTCCTTTTTAACTCATAATTACTAACTATTAATTATTAACAAAGGTCATTATTTCATCAGACCGGCCGCTCAAGGCAAAGGTCATCTACATTGTAAGTATCAGTAAGTATGCATAATGTATTCAATAATATTACCTATTCGTGTTTCTTGGTTCCAGCATTAATAATTAAGACGCCCGAATATGCATCCAAAAAGAAAATAAAAAGCAACCAAAAGAAAAAAGATATTAAAAAAAAAGAAAAGAAAAAAAAGTGGGATGCTTTTATTTTTATTCGCGAGCGGCTAAATTTTCACAAAAGCGGCTAACTGTAACGAAAAGAAAAGAATTTTCTATTCGGGTGCGTCAAAAGAAAAGAATAATTATTTTTATTTATTAAAATATACTTTGATCGCGAAAAAAAAGAAAAGACCGCAAAAGAATAAAAAAGAAAAAAAATCCGCAAAAGAATAAAAAAAAAAGAAAAGACCGCAAAAGAATAAACAAAGAAAAGACCGTTATTATATGGTACTCTCTTCTAACAAATACACTACTCTATCCTCTATTCTTCTAACACTTACCTGCTATTCAATAATTCCTACAACATTGACGACGGACGTGGATTTGGATAACGATAATACAACGTCGATATGGAGAATCGATAATCCGGAGCTAGCGACGCATTGGATGGACGCACTGGATGGATCGACGATGGATGGAAGCGAGTGGAATTTCTTGCCTTTACTTACCGTATTTCAATTATTCACTTACCTTATTCGTTAATAAAGCCTAAAAAGCCTGCAATAAATAACGATTTATTTTATCTATAATTTTCGTTTTAATTAAATAACTCTCTTACCTTTGTTGCAAAGTGTGAATACTATATAAGTATTCCTGGAAATTCTTCTTAATTTTATCCTTAAGTTTCCAATCGAAAATTTCATTGCCTGCCACAGCATCTCCTCAACTTTCGCAAATCTGCACCCGACACTGTTCCTTTTCTCACTTGGAATGAATGTGCGCAAGAGACGGCACATAACTGAGGGAGAGCACTGGTGAGCACCACCAGCATTTCTGTTCAACGCTAAATATAACGCATCCCTGTTTCCTATCATTTCTCTCTACTTAGTCTTTATTTTGTTTCTCTCTCTCTCTCTCTATTTAGTTGCATGTTTTTCCATACATGTCTACGACCGTGGCAATACGCGAAGCACGGTATAAAAACGCTCGGCGCAGCCGGCGTATTAACCATTAACCCTTACGGAATAAACTCATGTTCATCAGATTATTGATTTCTTCCTGCAAATACACAGAATAGACGCATACTGCACATAGTACAGTACGATATTCTTGTTATGTCACGGGCATAACAGAGGCAAAAGGTCACAACCATATGTTCATATAAAAAGAATACCTATTCGGTAACTAATGCCAACGGGACTGTAAACTCGCATGATTGTGTTGTAACAATAGTGAACAACATAGTACGTGCGTACGCACATACGGGTATCGGATTGTGTGTTAGTACCAGTGTGTACTATATGTATGGAAATTTAAGAAAACGATACCACTAAAAGGCGTTTCGAATGTACAAATAGACGTCCTCCAGATGAGTTTAAGGAATGATTCTTCGCAGCTGGCTCCACAACCTCGAATAGATGCAATAAGTTCGGGGATTCCTGTTGAAAGAACAACCTTTACCCACAAGCGTGCACGAACGTACGTACGGAAGAAAGCCTCTCACTCCTGCATACGCCGGCACTGTCGGCATAGAATTTTCCGCAGGCAGTTGCAATGATAGAGTGCCAGCGAAAATTCTATGATCCGTTGTAAAAACCTCTGGCGTAATTTCACGTGAGACACAAGGTCACAACCATATGTTCATGTAGAAGAATACCTGTTCGATAGCTAATGCCAACGTGATTGCACATCAGCGCCACGATAACGGAAAATGTCACAAAACTAACGTACCGGTATTTACAAACAACCCTGTCAACAGTCTCCGGTCTGCTGTACAAAATCACTGCCCGGAACGAGCAAGTCAGAACCATGTTATTAATCTGGATATACCATCTTATTCCCAGTTAGGAACTTGGCTCAGGAAATCTGAGGATTCTGTTAAGGCAATCTGGAAACTTTGAAAATGCTGCACGAACCCTGAAAACGTCCGAGATTTTTGTTGTGCATTTTATTACAAAGAGCCCCCATATGCGAGCTGGCATTTCACTACACGTGCCGCCTAATTATTAAATGCCTTTGTAACGACGTAAATTTGCAATGTCTGGAAGAAGAAATAGGAAATCGTGTACAGGGATAGCCCATGAAGGTTTTACTTGCAGACTGTTGTTCGTAATAAGCACGGTGCAAAATTTATATCCATCAACGTCCCATTTTGCCAGTATTTACCGATCATTCAGATACGTTCAGCAGCAGAAGAACTCCCATACAACAATGATCACGAAAGTCCGCACCGACAAAAAGTCGGTTAAATTGCTGCAGATAATACTATTATGCGTTGCCTTGATGCAATTCCTTTTCAAGTTTGCAATAACATTTACCACGGGATATTTACATTTTCTTTTATATTATGTATTTATTTCCGTTGTGTCCTGGGTTTGTAGTTGCCGGTAAGCGCTGATTGGGCTATTTTATTAGGTAAAACATTGAAGAAAGTTTTACAACGGCTTTTTGAGTAGTCACGATCAAGTGACCTTATGCATTACACGTGCGTGTTCTTGAAGTCGACGAACGACACGCATCTATTTGCGTCGATGCAAGCCTGTCTCGTGCGCATCGCCTTGGCGGACTCCTACGGCGCGCCGTGCATGCGGATGGATCTGACTGGCATCTGGAAAAGCGCTGCTTCGGCGTCAACGAGTGCGCCGGATGCGAACAAATCTGCATCAACACACCGGGATCGTAACACTAGAAATGCAACGACGGCTTCCGTTATTTTGTTTTCTCTCAACGGCACCATTTCATATTCAGTTTATATGAAAGATACCAGTATTGGAAAAATAGAAGAATGTTCAAGATAAATTGACCGAATCACGTTATAGTGAATACGAGTCTATTTTCGCCGTGTTTTGCGAGTATGAACAGGTTTAGCAAATTGAGGGTCGTTGTCCAGTGGCTGGGTGGCACTCTGAGAACCACATCAAGCCTCCTGACACCAAAAACTGAGCGCTGATTTTCTTCTGGTATGGATTGTAGTTTTTTGATGTACAAGCTGTATGCTTTTTACAAATAAAGATAACCAGGTTACGGAGAATTCATGCGAGTCGGTGCGCCTGATAACAAGAATAAACAAATAAACCGTAATCGCTGGTACAAAGATGACGAGGGTTAATGGGCGATACGAAATATTTAAACGGCACTTCCGGCCTTCGTTCAGGCAGAGATTTCTCCTTGCATGCAGTTGTCCACTATCGCGCTGCAGTCGGCGCCCGTCCAGCCCGGCTGGCACACGTAGACGCCATGATTTGATGAAAACGTCCAGCAATTCAGAATAAAATAATCTAATTCATTATTGTGCTTCCTGAGTTTAATGATTACCCCAGGCGCATTATTAAATCTGGTACATAACTACAGTTATCATTTGCCAGCTAGTACAGCCTGTAATAATTACAATATAATCTACTTTTATAACTATTGATACTATACTAACTATTTCTATTATTATTAGGGTGACACTATAGGCACCCCAAAAACCCCCGTTTACTATAGGCACCCCTTTCCGCACCCCGTTAATTAGAGGCACCCCTATCTTATTAATTGATTCTTTCGTGCACCCTGTTTTTTAAAGGCACCCCTATGAAACTTTAGCATATTATACTGTAATTGTAGTGTAAGAACCTAGACGCGGTAACTATGATCGCAAAAGTATGGAGACGTAAATGCGGGAAAAAGTTCACAGGACTTGTTGATCCTGGAGATATAGCAATCTGTAATCCGGACGCAGCGGAAGTGACACGAATACGCGCTAACATGGCTGTGGGGATGGATTGCAAGCTCTGTACGGGCAGGGCCGTAGCGAGGGCGCGCGCACCCCCCTCCCGGGTTGAGAGATTTTTTTGTGTACGGGTTACATCATTTTGTGTTGTCCCCGAAAGTTGCGTCGGAAGAAGTCGTACGAGTTTACAACAGTTTAAACAGCGATCTATCGCCGCATGTACTGTTGCAGCTGGCCATGTTATATGGAGGCGAGTTCACCGATGTCGATGTGATGTTCCCTCTTGTTCAGCTTCAGAATGCTGGGTCGAAACAGTGTGGCCCGTTGGTTTGTGCTTTCATGGCCGAAATCATCGCGGGCCTGACACCAGAAGGGTACGGTAACTACGGTTTTTACAAAAGCCGAACCGCACCGAAAATGGTTAGCAGAAGCGCTGGACAAAGAGGAGGCCACCCGGTGTCCGATAAGAACCGGCATCCGAAATTACGATTGCGAAACGAAAAATCAAAATTACCGCCGACGATGCCATTCTAATTAAATCTAAGTTAGCAGATCAGCCTCACCGCCCGATCATCGGATGGAAAGCCTGATTCTGTCTGTATGCGAGTATCTGTATGAGACTGACGCACGTACATGAAATCATTTTCGAATTCTGTATCCGAAATATGCTATTAAAGGGTGTATACAAATGCACTGACATGGTGTTTCTATTTAATTAACAGAAAAGGGTGTCTATAAATTACTGGGTGCGAGAAGGGGTGCCTATATAAAACGAGGGTGTAAGGGGGTGCCTATAGTGATTTCCTTATTATTATTGCTATTAGAAGTATTACTATAAGTATGAATAATTTTCGGAATAGCTGACGAAGCTCTAGGACAGGAATTTCTATCCCAAAATCGAACTGCAGAATAAATTCGTTATATAAAACTGAATCGAACTGCCAACACAAAGCCGATCAATAAAAATTGAAAAGGAAATAACAAAAAAAATATTAGGAAAGATCTGTTATTTTGATCACAAATATAGTTGTTGTTAATGGTTATAATTCCGGGAAGAATAAGAAAGCTGTAACAATAACTTTTGCCGCGAAGCATGTTAATCGTACAATTTTGTGGCATATAACTGAAATTCAAAAACATCGCGTGTACAAGACATGTGCGACATTTACTGCTTCAACACCGGCAAATGCAGGAAGGACCGCCGGGGTCAGCCGGTGTGTAGCTGCAGAACGGTCCCGGCCAGGGCCCTCGCGATGTATGCCGGCTCCGATTTGGACTGATGTCCGCGACTTGTGCGCTATGGCTGTGAGCTTGTAAACATGGTTGATAACTACCGTAGCATAACTTTTCTGGATAAAAGAACTAATTTTTGAATGCTAAACGTTTCTGTCTGGAAGATGGCTAGTGCTGCTAACTCTGACGGAAACGTAATCGTTATTTTATTACTAGTATAGGAAAGAGTGCGCTGATGACGAACGGGCAACCGGCGAGCAACGTGCAATTGAAAGCACGGAGACGGCAGTTCAAATTACTTCCACTGCGAAAACGACGGATCGAGAGCGAGGAAGCGCATGCTACTGCATCCCGGTTCCGTTTGGTAAGCATCAGTAATCAAACAGCAACCAATGCGATAACACCGATTAAAAGACTGGACGAAGTTTACTCCGGGTTAAATTGGTTGCGGTTTGCGTTCTTTTTTGTAAACGTGTGGCACTCCAACTAGAGTAACCAAGAGAATTTTTCTTTTTTATCAGTTGATACTTTGTTTCGTAAGCTTTAATTATGCAATTCGATGCACAAGGACGCATGATGCTGAACGCCGTTTAAGCGGTTATATCTGGAAAGTTGTCAATATGCTGTCTGACGGAGGTTGCAAAGTAATACAACGGATGACTGTATGCAGCCAGCCAGGCTGCAAACTTTTCGTTGTCCTTCGGAAACAAATTGACAGTCGACCATCCTGCGTCGGCTCTGGTATCGTAAACCTCTATCGTAACCGCCTCGTTATAAGATGAATCGGCACCGCCGCAGATGTATATTCGATCCTTGACAACGCAAGCAGTATGCCAGAATCTGGGCTGATGAAGTGGTGCAATCTTTTCCCACGTTGTACTGCCCAGTCTCAAACGAATACAGTCAGCTGTTGCAGTAAAGTGACGGGCAGTAAAGCTGTTGCAGTAAAGCTTTGCGTCGTCTAAAAGCTCTCCGCCCAAAATGTATATGTGTCCGCTGACCACGGCCATTGCAAAATCTCGGCGCGGTTGTTGCCGATCTGGTAAGTACTTCCATTCCTTGATCACCGTGTCATACTGGAAAAGGCGGCTCCAAGTAGCATAAAATATCTGCTCACGGTATTTGGCTACTGCTTCTGGTGAGTGGAAAGGGCTGTAAAATATAAAAAGCTAGAATCGTTTGATACCAAGACTGCAATGCATGCTGCCTCAACAAAAGGCCATACCGTTGATTTGGTTGAGTTGAACGTGCAATTTCGCCTGTAGAAATGTTCGCTTCTGTAAAGATTCCGGTATCGTCAAAAAAATAAGCCTTGTCCTCTACCGCTGTCACCATTATAAACGAGTCTACCTCCAAAGAGGGAACTGGCTCGTGTTGACCCCATGTTCCATCGTCGACATTCCACAAATGGAATTTCACCTTGTAGACGTGACCATGACGTATCTGTTCCGTAATTACAATTTTGTTACCTGTTACCGCTAACCCGCGACACAGATCCCCCTTAAATTTTGGTGCGCCCCGCACCTCTTGAACATTAACAGAGTTAGTCCACGGATCGAATCTCATGACGCTGGGATCGTTAGAATCCCTGAGCCCAATAAATACTATGAGGTCTTTCGGTAGCTTCTGCAGTAATTCTCTGGCGGATAATCGGTTTGCGCTACTTGTATCCAAACACTGTCGAATAATGCACGCTAAATCGTCTTGAATGTCGTTGCTCACAAATGGAGCGTAACCGTCGATTATCAAGCGTGCATAGTTTGCAAGAGCGCTTCCCGCATCGACGATATTCCCATCCTTTACGAGCTGTTTCTTGGGTACACGTGCATAGTTTTCGGCCATCTCCAGAATGATGCATCCCAGACTCCACATATCGGTTTTTCGTCCTGGTCGCTCCGCTTCTTGTTGGGAGAACTTCCTCAGCATTTCCGGTGACATATAGCGCATTGTGCCTCGTAACTGAGAAATGTCTGCAGAGCAGGTGGCGCTTTCTTTCATTTGCACTAGATCGTCTAAATCGCCAATCACCAGTTTCTCGCTGCCATTCTGCGAGACGCTCAGAAGTATATTTTCAGGCTTTAAATCGCCGTGAATGATACCGTTTTGATGGAGAAATTCAAGTCCTTGGGCCAAGTCATCTGCGAATCGAATCACTTTTCTCCAGTTGTTTAAAAGCGTCGTGTTTTCCTTAGCTTCCCTTAAAAACGACGCAAGATCACCTATGATAATAAAATATAGACAAAATAAGCATAAAAATAGAGAACAAATATTATAAGAGCAGTGTCTTCGACAAAAGCTGCTTGTCACCTTTATGATAATCCATTGCCAGCTCCACTGTCACTCCGCCGGAAGATTTCGAGATGGAAACCTTGTGATAGCGTACGATATGTTTGTGCTTCAGTCCTGGAAGTTGTCTTATTCTCTGCACAACGGTCATCCAGTTTTCCTGATCGGCAGCAATTCCAGAATTAATTGCGACATGCATCACTTTGACGGCTACGAAATCCGGCTCGGACGGAGTGCGAAATCGTAAAAGTGCTTTTCTGACTTTGGCTTTGTAAACTATTCCAAACGCTCCCCTCCCAATAAATTCACCCTTAGTGTACTGTATACTGCTGCCAATTTCTTCGACAGCACCGGAATTACGGAAGCTTATGCTTTCCATTTCAGTAATTACCGGATTATATCAACTGATTCCCGATTAACCCGGTGCAATTTTCGCTGAGTCGGCGTCCACTAAATCGCGTTTAACTGCTCACGTGACTGGGGATTTGAAACTACGCATAATGTATGGAATGACAATTTTCTAGTGTCCGAAGCCTTCTAAAGCGAGTACTGTTGTTACCAGAATTAAGAACAACTAGGCACATGGTTCAAAGGACGAACTACACTAATATTAGCACGGCTTCGTACAGTTTAGAATTTACTCGTTTTAAACTTCGTTTTGCACACTTTTAGCGGCAGGGAGTATTTGCGATCGTTGAGCTGTATACCGCGCCGGTGATACTGATTGCGCGAACTGATAAGATAATGAAATTTTAACAATTCAAAATACATATTTACCGTCATGCTGAACCGTTCGGCATTTGTGAGTATCTATGTGAGTCATTGTGAGATAGTTTGCGCTTATGGATTGGATGAACGCAACCGTCAACACATGCCCACTTTGAGTCAACGTTGCATAATTGCCTTATCGTAAATCTTGTGTTGACTAGATTTACGATTCTGCATCGTCGACTTATCCATGCAGTCTGCAGCAGTTTCATGTGGCGTATGCACTATGCAGTTTCATCTATAGATATCTGAGCTGTTTTTAAAAATATATTCTGCCATTATGGCGAATCTTCATTAACTAATTAAAGCATTAGTGGAGCGACTTCTTATTACGACAATAATTCATTTTGAAATCAATTTATTTAAACAAATTAATTAATGCTAATTTACACAAATATGTCATGTAGATTTTTTAGCTACTGTGATATCGCGTATTTGAAAAAAGTTGTTCACCTTCGTTCTTCACTTCCATACAAATTAATTAAGTACTTAGTAAAAATTTTCTAATTTTCGCATTCCGTGTACAGTGTTCTCCGTACCGTATGATACGTATAATTTACCGTAAGTTTGGGCGCTCAAATATCGCAGCCGTTACGGTTGCTCCGTTATCGCATTATTGGCTGTTTTTTTGTGCATCATTCGCGATTACTCTCGCGTTCGTTGATGATCCATAAGTCGAACTTATGTTTCGTGATAAGTTTTGTATTTTATTAATGTGATGAATTTTAATGCTGAGTGCTGATACTGACAAGTGAGTAATACTGTTGCTTCTGTAGGGATAGCGCCATAGCGGGAAACGTTTAAACCATTAATGTAACCCGACTTGACAAGTGTGCCGTTTGCACTGTGCAGTATTGCATTGTGTTCCGTTTTCTCCAATCGATGCAATGCTACCAGATCCTATATTCATTGGTCTGGTATTGTTTCAGAGTTTTGACCGATTCTACTTATCAACTGAAAAAACAAAATTTCTAAGGAAAAATTCAGAGAATGTTTTTTAAAAACCTTCTTCGACGTACACAGTGACACGGGAAATGGCTTGGTACACGGTGCCAGTTTGTAGAGGTACATCATCAAACCTTTTCCTTGCGCGAACTCAGAAATACTTTCTTGTAATCTCCATGTCATTCTACGGCCATGAGATTTGTTCACATCGGCCGGAAATCGCTTACGCGCGCAGCATCTGCTTGTCGAAATGTGGCAGTTAAACTGGACAAATGTGTGTGAAGCCGAGAGTCATGCAAAGAGAGTAGAGTCATGAGTCGAGAGTCATGCAAAGCCAAACGACCACTGCCAAATGACCAAGTTAAACTTAATTGGCATACAAAGCAGTTAATTACAACCGTCCGGTTTTTTATCCATATGGCCGGTAAAAAACCGAAAACATATTGTCAGTACATTTTGCCTCCGGTCGTCAGTCTCTGTCGTACACAGCCAGTGTGGCGAAGGTTAATTTATTCAGCAATGCAAAATCAGACTGCCGCAAATCGACATGTTCCCAGCGGGTCAGCGCTGTGGGATCCCATCGGGATGAGCGTTGTTCAGACTGATGCAAAAAACAAACATTCGTATTGTGAAAAATAATACTTTGTATTGGTTGTGCATTGTACATGTCATACGCACATCTTCAGGAAGCGTCGTTTAGTCCTGGCCCGGCTGGCCGGGATATGCCAAGCTCCGCAACTTTTCTCACCCTCACGGCGCAACCGTCGGACAGCTGTGTAAACGACGGTGCTGAAGCCTCGGCACTGCTCCTTCGCCGTCTGCGCATAACAGAAGCGCACGAGCGGATAGCCACGTCAAAACGCAAGGCATCGTCGTCTCGCATGTCTGCGGTTATCTTGGTTATCCACACGGCGTTGGGATGTCAGTTGCGCTAGCGCCACACTGAATCGACACCGGTTGACCCGGCACTGTGTAACGCAGGAGCAGCAAGCTATTTACGCGCCGACATCCAGTGCGAGAGGTGGCATTTGCGAGTATAACGCGCGGCCTCCGAAGATCCACGAATGTTGACCCGGGCGAGTTAGCTGCGTTATGGCCGTTCTATGGCGACAAGCGGCTGCTGCTGACGAAGCCCGTGGTGTATCTGCCGCACTAATCGCAATCGGAAGCGTCGGTTGCGGTACATTCTCTCGCTCACACGGGCGGTGGGCTGGGCGAATCCACGAGGCTTCCGGAGATGCCCAGATCAAGGTGGTCAGCTGACCGTTGGGGCCGGCCATCCGCCTGACCGCCGCCTACTACCTCGACTGCCCCGCGCTGGACGCAGGAGATGCAGTGGTCCTGTCCCGGCAGGAACGCCGTTTCAGCCTTGCCGTCAGGCCTCCAGCCCCGTCGGATGCGAGTTCGGTCTTCGTATCCTTCGCTCACTATCCTCCTTTTTTCCACTTACTTTTTCTGCAGAATATTCCTTGGTATTGATTCGGTCGTAATCCTCAGTGTATTACGATCGTGGAGGTTTACGACCATGGACACTGGATAGCGTGGATTGCATGGCTGTATGTATCTTTATGGTCTTGTTTGTGCCGAGTCTGAGCTGTATCATTTATGATCATATTTGTGCGGGACATTTATGTCTTTATGGTGTTATGCATTTGTATGCATGAGTGTTTGTGACCAATGTTCAAGTGTGAATGAGAGGAAGGCAGGACCAATCTGGCCTGCAGGAGCGGATGTGCAGTGGTCAGATTGGTGCGTGTGTTTTTATAGCTTTGTGGCTGTATGCGGTATGAGCGTGATGTGCGGGCATGCATATTGATGTGGTATATAAGTTGATGCAACTGTGTGGAGACGGCACAGTTGTCGGGAGTGCAGCTGTCATGAAATAAAAGTTAAGCTTTTTCCCTATGGTGTACGTTGTACGAGGTAGACGTAGTGCTGCAGGGTTTTAAGAAGTGTTATTTAGTTTGGCTTTTGCATGCTTTTCTTGACATGTGTTTTAGAAGAACAGCTATAATGATAAGCCCGTTCAAAATGACCTTCCGTTGAATAGATTTCGTCGTTGTCGAGCCTCGTTGATTAACGTTTTAGCTGGTCCAGGCGCAGATATGCGGTGTTACCGTACATTTCAGACGTGAGGCCAACGATATCGAACGGTGTTATTTTAGGATTGGATTCCTGACGAGCAGCAAATTGGATTCCTGACGAGCAGTGGCACGGCGGTCCCGAGAAGATTTGGGATCACAATGCGATCGGCGTTCTGCTCTCCTGTGGCGTGCAATCACCAAGGTATCTGTATTTGTCCATACAAGGATGCCAAAGGCCAATTTATATGAAACTTATGGTTTATCAAAAATGACAAATGCGTATCAAATTTTGTATGGAAGTTCTATGCACATCTGTGCCTGTGTGTATGCATCAGTTGTGGCTACCAAGTACAAACAAAAATTGAGGGTTTAACTGTAAAACAGTTGCGTATGAAGAGTATTCATTACATAACACCATCACTGACAAACACGTAAGACTCCAGCTGTCAAGGCCGTGATGCGGGAGGGACTGCAGTGTTCTTCGAGCCACAAGTAGGTTGTATCGGACAGCGCCTGGAAACTGGATGCATCCACGTGAAGGTAGTATGCTTGGAAGAGCTGATCCATCATTCGCTCAAACTACCAGTAATCAAAACTTAATCGGGCCCCTTGTATCAACAAGCGTTCACTAACCACATGCAATCTAATTTCATCCTGATTTGGTTGACCACTTTTGCCAGGGTGAATGCCCAGCTTTTCTGCAGCTGCTTCTTGACCTCTGAAATTGTAAGCGGGAAGTACTGAAGCTTAACGAGATCTGTCAGTCATTAGCGGTTAACCCTAACAGCGTGTTGACAAAAGCGTTCGCTTTTGTTACATGCATGTTCCGAATGCGACAAGGCGGGATAGTTTTTGTTTTCTTACGCTTCGGTGATCTCTATTTCAGCCAGGGTTTGTCTCAGTCTTTGCAGTTCTCCCTTTTGCTCTTGTGTGACCTCCTCCAGAGTCTCTATAGTATTCATTGCTGGTTAACACCAGATGCGCCCCGGTTAAATGTTTAATTTGCTTTGAAGGACGTAAATGAATTCGGCTTCCTCGGCAAAGGCATACCTTCTTCTAAAATCTGTTTTCTTGTGACATCTCGCAACTCTGTTGCGCCATCATTAATTTTGGCACCACTTCGTTCTTTAAGTCCATAAAGGCGAGCTCAAACCAGGAACAGCGGGTTGCTCCGTTGCTGCAGCAAGAAAAGAAGTAAACAAATTCTTCATGGAAAGAAATTAAAAAGCATGGTTGTGCACACACCACGAGTTAAAGCTTAAAACACATCCCGCGTACATATGTGGCCAGCAAACTGATGAATAATTAAAGTGCATGCAAGTCACTTACGTCCATCTTCTGAAATGGATGTCAAGCATAAACTAAAGTGTTTCTAAAAGATTGTAAGAACACGCGGTGCCAAGTTCTCCTTAAGAATCAAAGTAAATAACTAATGATAAGTAGATAAATGCCGAATTCTTTAAGGAAATTAAACTGGGATCGGTAATCGGTAGTACCTTAATTCTACTTCTAGGGCGGCATATTTCAGCGCCGCTCGCCTTTCTCCGTCTTGCGTCCTGCCAGTTCGCTTGGCTAATCATAACCACAGCCTTCGATGTTTCTGGATCTTCATCCTTGACAGGACATTGCAGTGACCTTGTGCGACGCCGTCCCAAAAGAGATACCGTCCCGGACATTATAGCGCATTTGCCGTTGTTTTTGGTGGTCTAGATCGTCTTTTAAAGATGCTTCATCAGCAGGTTTCCGGGCGCTTCCCAGACGAAACTCAGTTCCTAGCAAAATCCGACCACGTCAGACCACGTCAGCTTTGTGTTTCTAGTAAATCTGAATTTAGTATTTCGTTCTCATTTACAAGTAGGACATATAATTTACAGGAGCACAGCAAACCAGATTATGATGGCATTTATAACAACTTCTCCTTGAAGTTTTCATTGAGTATCTACAAGCACGGAAAAACTTAATTGTCTACGCGTGTAGTTCAATAACTGCGGTAGAAGCTTGCTGATGGCATGGATAAAAATAATATGTACTACTACTTACTGTACTTGTGTGTGCCTCGTAGAAAGCAAAACCGGTTTTTAATTTCGGCGTGCATGTGAGATTGTACATACAGTACTCGTACGATTGTGTTGTAACAACAACTATGTACTAACCAGGTATGTACGCACATACGGGCATCGGATTGTGTGTTAGTAGCTGTGCGTACTGTGTATGGTATTTTAATAAAACGATATCACTAAAAGGCGTCTCGAGTGTACAAATAGACATCCTCCAGATAAGTTTAAAGAATAATTCTTCGCAGCTGGCTCCATAACCTTGAATAGATACAATAAATTGTGGGGTTCCTGTTGAATGACGACCTTTACCCAAGAGCGTGCACGAACGTTCGTATTTATTTGCATAAGCAGCATATGGCAGAAGACCTCTCACTCCAGCATACGCCGGCACTATCGGCATAAAATTTTCCGCAGGCACTTGCAAATTAGAGAATGCCAGCGAAAATTCTATGATCCGTTGTAAAAAACTCTGGCATAATTCCACGTGAGGCAAAAGGTCACAACCATATGTTCATATAAAAAGAATACCTAAGCACGGTGCAAAATTAATATCCATCAACGTCCCATTTTGCTACCGAGCATTCAGATATGTTCAGCAGCAGAAGAACTCCCATACAACAGTTAACACGAAAGTCCGCACCGACAAAAAAACAGTCGGTTAAATTGCTGCAGATAATACTATTATGCGTTGCCTTGATGCAATTCCTTTTCAAGTTTGCAATAACATTTACCACGGGATATTTCCATTTTCTTTTATATTATGTATTTATTTCCGTTGTGTCCTGGGTTTGTAGTTGCCGGTAAGCGCTGATTGGGCTATTTTATTAGGTAAAATATTGAAGGAAGTTTTACAACGGCTTTTTGAGTAGTCACGATCAAGTGACCTTATGCATTACACGTGCGTGTTGTTGAAGTCGACGAACGACACGCATCTATTTGCGTCGATGCAAGCCTGTCTCGTGCGCATCACCTTGGCGGACTCCTACGGCGCGCCGTGCATGCGGATGGATCTGACTGGCATCTGGAAAAGCGCTGCTTCGGCGTCAACGAGTGCGCCGGATGCGAACAAATCTGCATCAACACACTGGGATCGTAACACTAGAAATGCAACGACGGCTTCCGCTATTTTGTTTTCTCTCAACGGCACCATTTCATATTCAGTTTTATATGAAAGATACCAGTATTGGAAAAATAGAAGAATGTTCAAGATAAATTGACCGAATCACGTTATAGTGAATACGAGTCTATTTTCGCCGTGTTCTGCGAGTATGAACAGGTTTAGCAAATTGAGGGTCGTTGTCCAGTGGCTGGCTGGAGCTCTGAAAACCACATCGAGCCTTCTGACACCAAAAATTGAGCGCTGATTTTCTCCCGGTATGGATTGTGGTTTTTGATGTACAAGCCGTGTGCTTTTTACAAATAAAGATAGCCGGTTACGGAGGATTCGTGCGAGTCGGTGCGCCTGACAACAAGAACAAACAAACAAACTATAATTGGTGGTACAAAAGACGACGAGGGTTAATGAGCGATACGAAGTATTTAAACGGCACTTCCGGCCTTTGTTCAGGCAGGGATTTCTTCTTGCATGCAGTTGTCCACAATCGCGCTGCAGTCGGCGCCCGTCCAGCCCGGCTGGCGCACGTAGACGCCATGATTTGATAAAAACGTCCAGCAATTCCGAATTAAAAATAAAATGATCTAATTCATTATTGTGCTTCCAGAGTTTAATGATTACTCCAGGCGCATTATTAAATCTGGTACTTAATTACAGTTATCATTTGCCAGTTACGGTAGTACAGCCTGTTATTATTATCAATTACCTACTATCATTACTGTTACTATACCTGTTGTTACTATACTATTAATTTCTGTTATTATTGCTATTAGAAGTAGTATTAATTTTCGGGATAGCTGTTGAAACTCTACTGTAGGACAGAAATTTCAGTCCTAAAACTGAATGGCAGAATAAATTCATCATAATTATAAAACCGAACCAAAACTGCCTGCGCGAAGCCGATTATTAAAAACTAAAAATGAAATAACATAGAAAAATAATAGTAAAGATTTCAGTTAATATGATTACAAAAATAGTTCGTAGTTGTTATTAATGATATAATTCTGGGTAGAATAAGAAACCTGTAGCAATAATTAATTATTGCCGCGAAACATGTTAATAATACAATTTTGTGGCTAATAACCGCAATTCAAAAATATCGCGTGTACGAGACATGTGCGACATTTACTGCTTCGACACCGGCAAATTTAGTAAGGACCGCCGGGGTCAGCCGGTGTGTAGCTGCAGAACGGCCCCGGCCACGGCCCTCGCAATGTAGGCCGGCTCCGATTTGGACTGATGTCCGTGACTTGAGCGCTATGGCTGTGAACTTTAAATATGGTTGATAACTACCGTAGCATAACTTTTCCGGATAAACGAAACAATTTTTGAATGCTAAACGTTTCGGTCTGGAAGATGGCTAGTGCTGCTGACACTAGTACTGGGAAGAGTGCGCTGATGACGAACGGGCAACTGGCGAGCATCGTGCAGTCAAAAGCACGGAGACGGCTGTTACAAATTACTTCCACTGAGAAAACGACGGCGCTGGCGATCGAGAGCGTGGGAGCAAATGTTCCCCGTATCCGTTTGGTCAGCAAGAGTAATCAAACAACCACCAATGCGATTACACCGATTATAAGGCTGGACGAAGTTTACTTCCGGTTAAATTGGTTGCAGTTTGAGCTCTTTTTTGTAACCTGTGGTACTGTAGCTAGAGTAACCAAATGAATTTACTTTTCATTAATTGAAACTTAGTTTCGTAAGCTTTAATATATGCAAGTCGATGCACAACGCATGATGCTAAACGCCGTTTAAGCGGTTATATCTGGAAAGATGTCAATACACTGATTGACGGAAACCGTGGTTGCCCTTGCATTTGGATCCCACCAATTATTGTAGGCAGCCAGCCAGGCTGCAAAGTGTTCGTTATCCTTCGGCGGCAAATTAACAGTCGACCAGCCGGCGTTGCCTCTGGTATCGTTAACCTCTATCGTAACGGCAGTCTTGTATCCAGAATGCCAACCGTCGCAGATGTATATTCGATCCTTGATAACACAAGCAGCATGACAAGATCTGGGCTGATGAAGTGGTTCAATCTTTTCCCACGTTGTGCTACCCAGTCTCAAACGAATACAGTCAGCTGTTGTAAAGTCACGCGTCGCGTCGTCCCAAAGCACTCCGCCCATAATGTATATGTGTCCGCTGACCACGGCCATTGCAAAACGAACGCGCCGTTGTTGCCGATCTGGTAAGCACTTCCATTCCTTGATCACCGTGTCATATTGGGAGAGTGAGCATGAGTTGGGACAAAAGTTAACGTATGTAACGTAATATGAGCATAGGAAATGGTATGGGAAGTTAGGTGATAATTAACCAGTTTGTGGGCTTTAAGCAGTGGGGTTGGAAGCATGGAGGGTAAGTTCATGTGTGCACTTCAGCATATGTACGGTAAATGTTTTTCAGTGTTTCAGTGTTTCGAAATTATCAAGTTCAGTTTCAGACTTTCAGTGTACGTTGTACATGTATTTTAGTGTTTCGAAGTTATCAAGTTTAGTTTCAGACTTCCAGTGTTCGGTGTACACGTGTTTCATGCTTCTGGTTTTCCAAAAAACACAGCCGGTACTTTGCGATTGCTTTATGCGGCTAGTTGTTTCGAAAACGGCTCGGTTTACATGTTCAGCAATGCATTAATCAGGTGACAGACAGAACATTTTGTGCAAAGTACGGTAATTCATTCACGCAGAGTTACAATGGAGGCTATAACACTGCAACAGACAGATCGTATGCAGCAGCTCGCAAACGCGAGCGCCAGCTTTATTTAACACGCAATGGCGCTAACCGGCTCGGGCAGAGCAAGACGTTCAACAGAACCAGACTAAGAGAATTCTAAACAGGTAGACAGCAAGCACATCTCTAGGGAAGGCGCCAATCCTCTGCTTCGACTGATCTCCCTGTCTCCTTCCATTTGGCACGATTGGTGCTGCGGACATCACAGGCCTTTCAGTCCAAGCCGTTACTGAGTAGCCAGGGTGGTATTGTGATCCTCCATCTCCCGTGCCCGTCTCCGTGGTGGTATTGCTGCCTCAGCCAAGCACGTCGCACACAGGCCTTGCGGGCCGTGCACTCGCAGCCTGAACTCAGAGTGGTCACCCATCTAAGTCCAAACCGCGCTCGATGTAGACTATCTTTCAAAACCCGAAGGTTTATCCATCTAGCCACAACGGCTTTTATCAGCTTAAAATTTGTGTCTCATCTTTCGTGTTTCATTGCTTTTGTGCGTTTCGCTGTTACAGTGGTTACAGTTGCTGGGTTTCAGCTGCGATATTTTTAAAGTTTACGCTTCGATACCAGCACATTAAGATGCTTCGCTGCGCTCCGGGTGGTGATTTGTGTTTATTGTTTTCTATATCGAGATGCTCTAGTATAACCTTGAGGTGTTTGATTGTGTACAACTGATGTGTACAACTCGTGCTTTAACGCACCAGAAAAAGTTTTGTCCCAGCTCGGGTAATCTATGCATATTGGAAGAGGCGGCTCTCAGTAGCATAAAATATCTGCTCACGGCATTTGGCCACCGCTTGTAAAAAGGTCGAAAAGCTGAAAAAGTATAAAAAGCTAGAATCGTTGGATACTAAGACTGCAATGTATGCTGCCTCAACAAAAAGGCCATACCGATGCTTTGGTTGAGTTGAAGGTGCATTTTCGCCTGTAGAAATGTTCATTTCTAGAAAGATTCCGGTATCGTCAAAGAAATAAGCCTTGTCCTCTACCGCAGTCATCACTGCAGACGGCCGTTTATCAAACGAAGGAACTGCCTCGTGTTGAACCCATGTTCCTTCGTCGACATTCCACAAATGGAGTTTCACCTTTTTGACGTCACCATGACGTACCTCTTCCGTAATTACAATTTTGTTGCCTGTAACCGCTAACGCGCGGTACAGATACCCCTCAAATTTTTGTGCGCCCCCCACCTCTTGAACATTGACAGAGTTAGTCAACGGATCGAATATCATGACGCAAAAATTTTGAGAATGCCTGAGCAAAATAAATACTATGACGTCTTTTCTCGGTAGCTTCTGCAGTAATTCTCTGGTGGATAAACGATTTGCGCTCCTTCTATCCAAACACTGTCGAATAATTGCTAAATTGTAATAATTCCTTCTATCCAAACACGCTAAATTGTCTTCAATGTCGTCGCTCACAGAAGGAACGTAACCGTCAATTATCAAGCATGCATACTGGTAATTTTCAAGAGCGCTTCCAGCATCGACGATATTCCCATCCTTTACAAGCTGTTTCTTGGGAACACGAGCAACGCTCTCGGCTATCTCCAGAAGATAGAATGATACATCCCAGGCTCCAGATATCCGTTTTTCGTCCTGGTCGCTCTGCTTCTTGTTGAGAGAATTACCTCAGCATTTCCGGTGACCTATAGCGCGTTGTGCCTCGTAACTGGGAAATGTCTGCAGAGCAGGTGGCGCTTTCTTTCATTTGCACCAGATCGTCTAAATCGCCGATCACCAGTTTCTCGCCCTTTCGATGCAGGAATTGAAGTCCCTGGGTCATGTCATTTGCGAATTGAAACACTTTCTCCCAGTTGTTCCCACTTTCTCCCCCTTTCAAAAGCGTCGAGGAATTTTCAACTTCCCTTAAAAACGACGCAAGATAACCTACAATTATAACATATAGACAAAATAAGCATAAAAATAGAGAAATATTATAAGAGCAGAGTGACTTCGACAAAAGCTGCTTATAATCCCTGTCACCTTTATGATAATCCATTGGCAATTCCACTATCACTCCGCCGGAAGAATTCGTGATGGAAAACTTATGATAGCGTACGATATGTTTGTGCTTCAGTCCGGGAAGTTGTCTCAGTCTCTGCGCAGCGGTCATCCAGTTTTCCTGATCGGAAGCAGTTCCAGTTTTAATTCCGACATGCATCACTTTGACGGCCAAGAAATCTGGCTCGGACGGAATGCGAAATCGAAAAAGTGCTTTTCTGACTTTGGCTTTGTAAACTATTCCAAACGCTCCCCTCCCAATAAAGTCATCCTTAGTGTAGCGGTACTGTATATTGCTGCCAATTTCTTCGACAACACCGGAATTGCGGAAGCCTGTGCCTTCCATTTTCGGAATACCGGATTATATCAACTGATTCCCGCTTAACCCGGTGCAATTTTTGCTGAATCGGCTTCCACTGAATCGCGTTTAACTGGTCACATGTTTGGAGATTTGAAACTACGCATAGTGTATGGAGTAACAATTTTCTAGTGTCCGGAGCTTTGCAAAGATGAGTACTGTTGTTACCAAAATTTAAAGCAACTATGCACATTGTTCAAAGAACAAACTACACTGTGAACACGGCTTCGTACAGTTTAGCATTCACTCGTTTTGTACTGCGTTTTGCACTCTTTTAGCGGCAGAGTGTGCTTGCGATCGGTGAGCTGTACACCGCGCCGGTGATACTGATAGCGCGAACTGATAAGATAATGTCAATGTGATGAATTTTACTGCTGATACTGAGTAATACTGCTGCTTCTATAGTGATAGCAGGAAAAGTTTAATCATTAATGCAACCCGAACTTGACAGGTGTGCAGTAATGCAATGTGTTCCGTATTCTCCATACGATGCAATGCTGCCAAATCCTGTATTCAATGGTCCGGTATTGTTCCAGAGCTTTGACCGATTCTACTTATTACTGAGAAACCAAAATTCTCAGGAAACATTCAGAGAATGTTTTTAAAAAAAAAAATTTTTATACAGATTAAAAACACATACAAATGATTATCGGATGGGTTCCCGCGCTCATTATTGGTGGGAAGGGCTTCGGGGCTTAAAGTTCGGGAAGGGTCACCTATTTGTTAAAGCGGTAATTAGCGAATCGGCTTGCCTAAATCATCACGTCAATAACTGAACATACGCTTGCAACTTTCAGATATCGACGAGATGTACATCGGTGATCTGTCGCCGCCGATTGTGTCATATACGTATGTACAGTATATTGCAGAGTCTGGACTGGACAAATCAGTATCGTGCAAGCCGGTACGCTTTACATTGTACTGTAGGACTATTGTACCGATGCAGTTACGGTAACTATGCTACAAACTTAATATTGTTCGGAAAAACTCGTAGTTACTAGTTATTATGGGACACTGCCCTTTTGCGACCGCCACCAGCGTAAGGTTGTCGACTGTAGTGTGAAAAAAATAAGGAAAAAAACTTAGTTATCTGTACACTTTATGTTACTATGCAGTTTATTACTAACCTGCACTACGTAATCTGCTCCCGGGCGTGATGGTGTTTTATGTTCGTACAGTCCAATTCCGGCATTAAGCACCCGCGCGAGTTTAAGGGACAGAAAGTTGCCCCGGACCGCCCGCACTAGGCGTCGGCTTCTTTGACATCAAAGAAACCGACGTCTAGTGCGGGCGGTCCAGGGGAATTTACTGTCCCTTAAACTCGCGCGGGTACAGAGGCTGTCGAGCAATTTTTATTCAAATCATTAAAGCAAAAGAGCACTGAACTTTCCATAGTCAACCTAAAACGTTTCTAGCTGCTGCAGTCGGATAGTAACCACTAACCTTTCTTATCACGATGCTGAGATTGCTGACTAATGCAGTTAACATTAACTGGATTTTTAACCCTGCCCGTGACTGTGCCTTGGATCGCAGCTACGGCAGGCCAACTGTGGCGGCTCATTAGGCAGGAACACGGCCAAAAACGACACAAAATCATCGTCTTTGATATCGGCCAACTCGGCCTCAAACAACCATGGAAGGGCGCTATGATGCCCAACGATTTTAACTATCTCAGCGTACACAAACTGGTGGTCACGCTGAATGGAAACGGTACCACAATAACAGGGATGACTTTTTTATCAAACAGCTCCTGATCCGAGACATCCTGGAAGCGAAAGGCATCCGCCTGCCGCTGCTCATCGCCAAGAACGGCTATGATTCTGTACAGGAGTTTCCTCAGCCGGGAGTAACCTTTCTCGGTCTCCACTGGAGTTCCGCCACCGGGAACTACCAGTGCTCCACGGTGTTTTCGTTGATGAAGAAGGTGATCGAGAATCCAGTACGATAAATACCGTAATAATCATTCTACCTTACTAAACGACAGACTATAGCTACTCTGGCAGTCTCAATATGGCATAACTAAATAATGCGCATAACTTACGATCTACGCGAAGCGAGAATCTTCATTTCCGACGATAATTTAATTACCAACTGCGATCACTTTGAAACTCCGCAGGAGAACAGGGCGTCCTGAAAGCACTGCAAACACAAAGCGCATCCGGTTTGCCGAACCAAAAACAGAAACCGAGTTAAAATACAGTAAAACCTGCGTACTTTGAACACCTGCGGTTCCAAATTTTTCGTTCAATGTAGACGGCCGTTCAATTTACAGAACAGCTGCCTCCCGGGGGGCCGCCATTGGACACAGTGCTTCTGCACCCTAAAGCTGCCCCTGAGGGCGAACAGGCGCCGCCTTAAGGATGACAGCCCCGTTAGCAAGCCTTTTTTACGCTATTTTTGCGCATAACAAATCAAAAATTTTGTGGAGTTAAAGTTGTAACCAGCGAATGTTTAGTAAACTCTGGTCCGTTAAGCGCTTTCTTGTGTTTTTTGCTTTTGAAACCAGATTCCGGCGCTTTGTTCATTTTCAAAAGGTCAAAATATTAGTAATAAATAGATGCGTTCCAGCAAATTTGTTCAATGTTCACTTTAGAGAGATGTTCAATATACGCGAGGTCCCCCCTGTGCTATAGTCTACGAGACGCGCCGGTTCCGTAATGACCGTTCAATGTACATTAGTGTTAAATTTACGCGAGTGTTCAAAGTCACAGGTTTTACTGTATAAGGCTATAAAATTTACCAGTACAGATGTTAAAGTGCAACATTGCTAATGTACTGCTCTATTCCGTCAAAGGTGTGCCAGCAGTTAGTGCTGCTCACCTACACGACGTCCGATCCGAACGGCAATGAATCGCGGGTTAACATGTTTCATACGGATCCGATTGTACCGTGGCCCGAACACGATGCAGCTGCTGCGCGGGGAGAGGGTGATGGCCACCTGGACGCGGTGATTCCCGCTCTGCGCTTCCACTCCACGGGAACCCGTGCGGAACACTGTCGACGCTTCTTAGCCGCCGGCAATGAAAACCTCCCGCCTGTTGGTGAGCGCCTGCTGGAAGAGGTCACGGCGGCGCATGCGCGCTGGGTGCGTCACGAAAACTGCTAGAATAACATTACCAGAATCGAGAAACACTAGATCGCTGTATGACCAGATCGCAAGTAATCTATCTATGCAGTCCCTTATAGGAAATGAAAGTCAGGTTTGGAAACAGTTTATCTCCTCGGTTAATCGTATTGGTCTATGGTCATGACTCCTGAGCAAGCTAGTCCAAACCGCCAGAACGGATAGCGTTATGATAAAACGCTTACGTTATGATAAAACGCATTTACATTCGCTTTACTACAGTCGCTTGTTTATTAGCGGGTTGCGTAAAATTCAGTTGTTCTTACAGGTTCAGCGATCCTGCAGGGACGCTGCATTGGGATGATGCGGATTTGCGGGAACTGGACGTCGCCAGGTTGAGTCCGTTGGCTGTGCATATGCTGGATGGATATTACAAAGACTAAATAAAGAAGTTGTGTAAAAGGCCTGAAACGGTCTTGTTCTAGCGTAATCATACAGTGTACTTTCATTTAATTAAGCACGTAAGTATTGCATTTGTTCGCGGTATTTTGCTACTGGTATTCTGCATTAATGATTCTCTTTTTGGCCACAGAGAAAATGCAGTACACAATGCAAAGGCTCTCCGTACCAGTGCTGTTTACTTTGTAATTCCAGCATTTAAGCCGTATCTACACAATGCATTTTAGAGCACGGAATACGCATCCCAAGATTACAACCAACAATTTTGGTTGTTTCTCCAGTGTTTAAACTTCAGTCACTTTAATTAGTGTGCATCGGCGCTGCCGCGCTGGCATATGAAGTATACATATGTATAAAAAAACAATTAGCATCATATCGCAGAATCGCGGTGCACAGAAATAGCACATGATAGTTGTAGCCATACCATCCACGGGGATACCTTGTGCGGTTTGTGGCGCAACGGGTGAAATAGGTCCCGCATGTAGTAACCGGTAGCAAACCTTGTGCCCGCAAAAAAAGCTATTTCAAACAAGCGATAGCAAAATATCCCGACACACTGTAAAGTGTAAACGGCAATGCGCCTTTTAACATGTCGATATTGTCGCAGTTCATCCTCGATAACCGGCCATGTTCTGCTCATAAATGTCACTGTTTCAGGCGATATTCTCATCAAATGTCGCATATGTGCACGCTCTTCCCGCAGGTAATTCTAGCGGAAACCACGAAAGAGAATGTCACAATCTTTTGCTTTTGACTGCTTAACATGTAGTGCTTATGCAGGCTGACCATTTGCATCGTCGGGTGCGTGTTGAAGAAAATCAGGAGTTTTGTGGTGTAGTGGCGCGGAACCTGCCATGCCGTGGGCGCGGAGACGTGGTCTTGCTGGAGAGTCATACAGCTGCTCAGCTGTAAATCCTCCAGCAACACCATGTTACCCCGTCTGTTGACGGCTTCTTGGGATGGATCGATTTTTGATTCCCATCAACCTGATCTTTTTCTGGTTGAAACTTAGTTTCACTTTACGAGCACCGGTTTTCAGAATTTCGTATTGAAAAAGTCGATTGTCTTTTATAAAAAAAAATAACTAATGTAATATTTTGATCGGGGGAAGCCAATACACAAGATACGTGTCAAATACGCTTGCGGAGATTTACACCAAGTGATTACAATTATTCAAGTTTTTGTATGATTTTCTTGTGCTTTTGATAAGACCTAGCTAATAACGAGCCCGTTCAAAATGGTCTTCCGTTGACAAAATTTCGTCGTGCCTGGTTGATTAGCGTTTCAGCTGGTCCAGGCACAGATATGCGGTGTTGCCAACTTGCCGTACATTTCTGACGTGATGCCAACGATATCAAACGGTGTTATTTTAGCGCAGCAAATTGGAATGCCTGACGAACAGTGGCACGGCGGTCCCGTAAGATTTGGGATCAACAATGCGATCGGCATTCTGCTCTCCTGTGGCATGTACTTATTAAGGTATCTGTATTTGTCCATACAAAGATGCTAAAGATCAATTTATACGAAACATATGGTTTATGAAAAATGACAAATTCGTATAAATTTTTGTCTGCATGCGCATCTGTGCCTGTGTGTATGCATCAGCTTTGACTACCGAGTACAAACAAAAATTGCGGGTTTAACCGTAAAACATACGCTTAAGAAGAGTATAGGTAACCGTATTACAAATCACTGACAATCACGCAGGACTCCAGCTGTCAAGGTCATGATGCCGGAGGGACTGCAGCGTTCTTCGAGCCACAAGTAGGCTGCATCCGACAGCGTCTGAAAACTGGATCCATCCACGTGGTGGTAGTATGTTTGGAAAAGCTGATCGATCATTCGCTCAAACTGCAAAATACTCAAAACTTAATATGGGCAGATGAGCATATCAGCAAGTGTTTACCGGCCACATGAAATCTAATGTCATCCGAATTTGGTTGAGCACTTGTGCTAGGTTGAATGTCTAGCTTTTCTGCAACTGTTACTTGAGTTCTGGAATTGCAAACCGGAAGTACTGCAACATAACGTGATTTTCCAGTCACGAGCGTTTAACCCTAACAAGCGTGTGGATAAGGCGTTCTCTTTTGCTACATGCATGCTCCGAATGCGATAAGGCGCCGCTTCAAGTCGGGTGGTTTTTGTTCTCTTACGCTTTAATGATCTCCATTTCAGTCAGTGTTTGCCTCAGTCTTTGCAGTTCTTCGCTTTGCTCATGTGTGACTTCCTCCAGAGCCTTTATAGTTTTCACTGCTGCTAACACCAGATGCGCCACGGTGATTTCCTATGTAACGCAGCAGCGCAGCACTTCAATAACGCCAAGCCTGGTAAAGACATACCTCCCTCTAAAATTTTGAAACCTCGCAAGTCTGTTGCGCCATCACTGGGCTCCATTTCGTTCTTTAAGCCCGTCAAGGCACGCTGAAACCAAAAACAGCGAGTTGCTGCACTAACTGCTCGTAGAGCAGTCTACAACTTGCCCGATGGACAGTTATTCTTTAAGGAAAGCAAACTGTGTTCGGTAATTACCTTGACCCTTTGAGGGCGGATTGCGTCAGCGTCGTTCCCCTTTCTCCGTTTTGCGTGCTGCCAGTTCGCTTTTTTAACCAGAACCACAGCCTTCGATGTTTCTGGATCTTTGTCCTTGACGGGGTACTGCACTGACCTTGAGCGACGCCGTCCCAAAGCGGATGCCGTCAGGCCGGTAAGGGACATGATAGCGCACTTGCCGTTGTTTGTGATGGTCTTGATCTTCTTTTACAGATGCTCCATCAGCAGGTCCCCGGGAACCTGCTAATATAAAATTTGAATTAAAACTTGTATTTTTAATGGAATTTCTTAATTTGTTAAGGCAAAATCTGCCGTCGGCTTCGCGCTTTGCGCGAAATTGGTATTATTAAACGTCACACTTGGATACAGTGATAATCGCGCACTAAATATTGCCTAAAAATCCCTCTCACCAGTAATAATTCGCGACCGCCCTACTTGAAATTTAGAACATGGGTCAGGTTTTCTGTACTTTCAGCATAAATCTATTTTACAACAACCTTCACTAACAGCAATAACCGGTTCGTTTACGAGAACCGGTATTGACCTGCAAATTTATGTACGTGATTACACGTTGTTCAAGATATGTACTCGTTGTTTTATTGTCGTTAGTAAAGTGAAACTCGGCACAAACTAAAACTCCAGCAAAATAGTATTTCATGCGTCATTCATGAAAATAGCTCTTCGGCTTCGCGGTTCGCGCGAAAATATTTTTTATCCATAGCTGCTTAATAAGAAATCCAACTTACCCACCCAGCGCCCCTGAGTTCCCAGGGGCAGCCCCTGGGGGTGTGGGGGGAGTGTGTATTATTAAATTACTACTATTTTAATCTCTGGGTTTCCGGGTGCTTGCCAGACGAAAATCAGTTCCTGGCAAATTACGACCACGTTAGCTCTGTGTTTCTCGTAATTTTGAATTTAGTATTCAGTATTGACATACGAGTAAGACATAATTATAATATTACAGGAACACAGCAAACCAGATTATGATGATATTCATACCAAAGCTTTCGTCGAATGTCTACGAGTATGGAAAAACTTAACGGGATGTAACGTCTGCGCGTGTAATTCAATAACTGCGGTACAAGCTTGCTGATGGCATGGATATAATATGTACTGCTGTACTTGTGTGTGCCTCGGAGAAACCAGAACCGGATTTCAATATCCGTTGCTGGCCTAAGGCAGCAACGTTAGCGTAAACTGCTATTGTCTGATAGCATGCACATACTCGTATGATTGTTTGTTTGTTTGTTTACTCAGTTTAACGTCTACAACGATCAGGAATATCCTGCACAAGGTAGTAGACTACCGTTGAAGAATATGCTGCCGCAGCGGCAGCTCGTAAAACACAAACAAAAAGAAAACAATTATCAGATATCCGGCAATAAGTGTCGGAGTAAACATCTGAGATCGTTATGAATAAAACAATCGGTCCACTTTAAATCCATCCATTTTACGGAGTCCAGACACGACTCGAATCGTCGGATAGAATCGTCGACTCCTTGGGAAGCTTAATTTCATTCCATAAACGGGCCATGAGGAAAGCGAAGCTTCGTTCACGGATGAAGATCCGTCCGTCCGCCGCTCGGGTTCCCACGGGTTCCACTGCGTAAGGGTGCGAGTCCAAGGTTGTTACGTGTCCTGCCTGCAATACAATCAGAGCCAGCAGCAATAGTTCCACGAAATTTAAAAAGTTTTCCGGCATGAGGTATAAGGCCAAACAACATTCTGTACATCATGACTAATGATTTTTTAATGCGACAGAGTAACAGCGATTTGTACCCGGTTTTTCTGAGAGTTTCGCAGTACTCAAAACTGTGTGGTCCGAGCCTAATCGTTTTCAAAAATCTGAACTGACATTTTTCCAAATGGTCAACTGACTGTTTCTGTTGGCAAAAAGCAACTGTACTGTCATATTCAGCAATCGGTTTTACCAGTGCATCGTATAGCTTTGTTCGGGCGGCGCTATTCTGAAGAGGAAATAGCGCATTCAGATAACGAATTCGCTTTTTCATACGGCAAGCCAAGTTCTCACAGTGAAATTTCCAACTAATTTTACGGTCCAGATAAATGCCCAAATATTTCGAGTTCTCAGTAACAGGGATTTCGTCAGAGTTTAATGTCAGAGAGAGCATAATGCTCTTGCAGCTTCGCGCGTTTGTTGGTGAAACGGATGTGCCCAGATTTAGCTGGACTGAATTTCAGTTGGTGTCGAGTAGCATAGTCAGACACTTTGCCTAAAGCTGACTGGAACTTTAGTTCGGCTTGTTCCGATTCGATTTTACAAAAAACACAAACATCGTCAGCAAAAATAACCACTTCGCAGTCTTCAGGTAGATCTGCAATGTCGTTCATTATGCAAAGATACAACTTAGGACCTACAATCGATCCTTGAGGAACACCGCTCGTGACCTTTTTCATATGTGAAATTTTAGTATTTACGATTACAGCTTGAGACCGGCCCTGTAGGTAATCGCTAAATAAATCAATTAACTGTTCGTTTAAATTTAGGTTACGCAGTTTTTCCAAAATAGTGAAAGAATCAGCTCGATCAAACGCGTTGCTGCAATCAAGAAAAACACAGTCACCATCAACTCCATTATCAACGTAATTCATAATTTTCTGCACTAAAATTTGGCAAAGTAATTCAGGAGAATGCTTTTTTCGATACCCAAACTGATAGTTCCTGATCAGGTCATGTTTTACCAGATGCGAAGCCAATCGCTCATTCAACAGTCTTTCGAATACCTTAGACAGCGGATGAAGGCTACTGACCGGTCGCCAGCTTTTAGGGATCGTGAGGTCACACGACTGCTTTGGCACCGGCGTGATATACGATACTTTCCAAGTCTCTGGGAATTTGCGATCAGAAAGACAACAGTTAAATAAAATTTTTAACGGTGCTATTAAAGCAAAACCACAAATTTTAATTAACTCGTTGGTAAATTCAAACGGCCCACTGGTTTTTGAAAGATCAACCAATTTTAAGGCTTCCCAGATGTCTGTTTCGTTAATAAAGTTTTCCACACTGATGGGTGTCGTACAGACTGTACATGTCACTACGCTATCTGAACAATGTGACATACACGAAATAAGTGCACTTGAATAATGGGCATTTAGCGCTTCAGCTTTTTCTTCGTCTGTGCTTGCAATCTGGTTACCACATCGCAGAATTGGCATGCCCTGCTTGTCAACACTCTTACGTACATACGACCAAAACTTTTTTGGGTTTTGTCGGGAGGCTGTTGCGATATCCTGTAGCTTACGATTCATAAAATTTCGCATCAATGAGTCGCACGTTTTTGAGTAGCTTTTCCAGACACCTCTTAATCTGTTCTTGCAATCTTCATTCGTAGCTTTTACATAGCGCCTGTGCGCGGTATCACGCCTTCTGATAGCGCGCTTGAGCGAAAGGGGGAAAGAACATGAAAATCGTTTTGGCTTTAGCCTTACTCTATTAAAAAAGTGGAGAGCTTTACTGATTATTTCATCTTCAATTAAAAGGGTCATTTCAGTACAATTTTTATCCCTTAAAATGACTTTCCAATCTATCTCAAAAAGAGCACTTCGAAAGGGCATAATTTTTTCGGGTAGAGACTTCCATACAATTTTCTGGGGCTCGACTGATTTAATTTTTGGAAGGCAAAGGACTACAGATAGTCCGTCGTGGTCATTCGTACTTGCTGGTGGGCTGATTACATTAACTGAATCAATGTACCATTTAGTAGGTACAATTATCAAGTCAAGAATGTTGCTTTTCCGCGTTGGGAGCGTAACTATTTGTTTTAGGTTGAACTCTTTTAAAAATTGCAGTAAACATTGCTCGTACGCAGTATTCGATTTTAAAGAATGCCAATTTATTTTAGGGCAGTTAAAATCACCCATTAATAGAAACCGCTGTGAATCATTTTCACTTAAAATTCTGCTGAGATGGTTTAGAAACTTGGGTAAAACTTCTGAAATCTCGTCGGGGGCGCCATAGAACACACCGGCAATAATATTAACAGCGCTAATTTCGACAGCAACAAATTCAAATTCGACTCTTTCAAGGTCAGATCGTCTTTTACCAGCGAGATGCTTTTTAACTACTAACGCAATTCCTCCGCCTGTTCTACCGACACGTGCGCGACGAAAAACGTTAAAAGACCTACCATCTGGAAACAACTTGTCTGGCAGGTCTGTCCTCAGTTTCAGTCAGTCCTATTAAATCATTCCCTGAACAAAACGTTTTTACTTCGTCAGATTTCGAAGATTCCCATTAATATTACATAATTTTATGGTTAAATGAGAAGACGAATGTTTTCTCGGCTTGACTTTCACTAAAGATTTCTTTCGATTTAGTTTAAATGATTCTTATTTAATGCGCTCGTTTTCTTTTGAAAATATTTCCACTGTTTGACGATAATATTGCTTGGCCAGATTTCAGAGTTCAACATAATGTTTTCACAGTCTGAGTACGTACCAACGCGAGCAAACGTTGTGCCTCTCAGATCGTCTGGTGCTCTGGTTCGAACATCTACAAACCTGACTTTTACATTCTTTCTTTCCAAAAAAGATCGCAAGCATTCAGTAGTACAGTCCCTTGGTAACCCGCGCACACAGAAGTCTCGGTGTGGAACCGACTTTAAAGCCAAAGAATTCGCAAGCGGGTCTTCGCTGTTATTACTGCCTGTGCCTCGCACACTCTTCACCACAATCCTCTTGCTAACTGTACCGCTGTTTGCTCTCACCTGGTTATCAGCCCGAACGCTTGCGTTCCAAAATTCACGTCCACTGCTAGCCAAGCTTGCGTAGTTTCGCCTCCTGTAAGCTGGTTGCGTAGACCAGCCATTGTATCCGGGTTCGCCGCCATCTTGGATTTCGATGATATCGGGTTCTTCGGTGCGTAGGTCTCCACTGGTTTTCAGTTCCTTGACGTCGTCTTGGAGTTTTCCATGGGCTTCACGCAGAGACTCGATATTAGTGTTTATGGCCCCAACGGTTTCTTTCAGTTCCACATCTACTTCGTCAATTCGTTCGCGTACCGCTCCATCAGACTGTAGAAGATCCGCATCGGCATTTGACCGCATTTGACGCTCTTCTTTCAGGTCCTCCTTCAGTTTAGCATTTTCGTCTTCCAGCGCCTTCACACGTTCAGACAGTTTCATATGTTCCTTGGATACAAGGCGTATCAGTGGAATAACAAGTGCGAATACTTCCTTGTTCCCTTTGGTAGGTGCGTAAGCTGCAGAGTTTTCATGCTCCCCCAATTTCGCGAGCAATTCAGCCAAAGATTCCTGCTTCGCCGGGGATCTTGACGAAGATTTTGCTGCCGAGCTCGTCATCTTGAACATAAAATTAGTAAATGATGTTTCTTATCAACGAGGCAGATCCCCAGAACACATTTTCCATAGCATCTTGATCGCCTCCCATAAATATCGGTGCTCCGGATTCCGCAAATTGTGTGAAAGAGTTCTTAAGTGCTGCACGTCAAACCAGCGAACATAAGATTTTAATAAGTGTAAAATTCGTACGATACAACGATTACACGATGAATTCTCATCGTGTAATCGTTGTATGTAATGTTATCATTTAATAAATAAAATATCTTACACAGGTGAAAGACATTCTGGATACATTGGGATTGATGGAATGCGCCGATACCGAAACGTCAAAATTGTCCGGCGGACAACGAAAACGTTTGGCAATTGCTCAAGAATTAGTGAATAATCCTCCGGTGATGTTCTTCGACGAACCGACTAGGTAATTAATGCATTGCGAGTTTTTTTAAAATGTACAAGCAAATAAAGTGCAGTGCACATGTTGGAATGTGTTGCAACAATAAAATATAATAACGATTAACGAAGTATGTACGTACATACGGGTATCGGATTGTCTGTTAGCACTAGTGTGTACTATATTTATATGTACGGAATTTTAATAAAACGATACCACTAAAAGGCTTTCGAATGTACAAATAGACGTCCTCCAGATGAGTTTAAGGAATGATTCTTCGCAGCTGGCTCCATAACCTCGAATAGATGCAATAAATTCGGGGATTCCTGTTGAAAGAACAACCTTTACCCAGAAGCGTGCACGAACGTACGTACGGAAGAAGGCCTCTCACTCCTGCATACGCCGGCACTGTCGGCATACAATTTTCCGTAGGCAGTTGCAATGATAAAGTGCCAGCGAAAATTGAAATTTCTACGATCCGTTGTAAAAAACCTCTGGCATAATTTCATGTGAGACAAAAGGGCAGAACCATATGTTCATGTAGAAGAGTACCTGGTCGGTATCTAATGCCAGCGGGACTGCAAATCGTCGCCACGATAACGGAAAAAGTCACAAAGTTATGATACCGGTATTTACAGACAACGCTGTCAACAGTCTCCGGTCTGCTGCACGAAATCACTGCCTGGAACGAGCAAGACAGAACATATTACTAATCCAGACATAGGTGCCATCTAATTCCCAGCTATAAACTTAGATCAGGAAATCTGAGCATTCTGTTAAGGCAATCTGGAAACTTTGAAAATGCAGCACACACCGGAAAACGTCCAAGAGTTCTTTTGTGCATTTATAAAGAGCCCTTAAACGAGCTTGCATTTCACTACACGCGTCGCATAATTAATAAACGCCGTTGTAATGACGTAAATTTGCAATTGCGGCACCAAGAAATAGGATATGTACAGGGATAGCCCATGAAAGAATAACTCGCAGACTGTTGCACGTAATAAGCACGGTGCAAAATATCCATCAACGTCCCATTTTGCTAGTACAGATCATTCGGGTATGTTTAGCAGAAGAAAAACTCCCATAAACAGTTACCACGAAAGTCGAACCGAAAAAAAAGCCGGTTAAACTGCTGCAGAAAATAATACGAGAAAAAAAATCGTTTAATGCAGAAAATAATCGAATCATGCGTTGACTTGATGTGCAATTCCTTTTCAAGTTTGCAGTAGCATCTACCGCTCTGGATTTTCCATCTTCTTTTATATTACCTGTTTATTCCAGTTGATTGTGTAACGTTTTAATTTACTTCATTAACACCGCTATGCGGTTTTCGATATGCGGTTTTTCTTACGGCGCGTCGTGCACGCCGATGGATATGACTGGCTGCTGGAAGAAGCGCTGCTTTGACGTCAACGAGTGCGCCGAGAATAACGCCGGCTGCGGCCAGATCTGCATCAACACACTGGGATCGTATCACTACGAATGCAACGACGGCTACCCTTATTTTGTTTTCTCTCAACGGCACTATTGCATATTAAGATTAAATGAAAGATACCAGTGCTGGTGTGCAGTTGCAGAGCCCCAGCCACGCCACCCGCGATGTAGGCCACTTCCGATTAGGGCTGATGTCCGTGACTTGCGCGTTATGGCTGTTAGCATCGTGGACATGGTTGATAACTTTTGTCGCTCAAATGTTTTGGACAACAACTGTTTTTCGAATACTAAAACGTATTCTGTCTGGAATATGGTTAGCTCTGCCAAAATCAATAGAAAGGCCATCGTTATTTGAGTACTAGTACAGGGAAGTGCGCACTGATGATGGACGGGCACGTGACGGGCATCGTGAGTCGAAGAGCACGGAGAGGGCTGTTTCAAATTACTTTCACTGCGAAAACGACGGGCGCTGGCGATCGAGAGCGAAGAATCGCATGCTGCTGCATCCCGTTTCCGTTTGGTCAGCATCAGTAATCAAACAACCACCAATGCGATTACACCGATTGACAGGCTGGACAAAGTTTACATGGGGTTAAAATTTGCGTTCTTTTTTATAACTTGTGGTACTCTAACCAGAGTAAACCAAATGCATTTACTTTTCATCATTTGATACTTTGTATCGGAAGCTTCAATTATGCAAGTCGATGCACAAGGACGCATGATGCTAAACGCCGTTTGAGACTTTAAGCGGTTATATCTGAAAAGATGTCAATATACTGCTTAACGGAAACCGTGATTGCAGGTGTATACCACAAAATACTGTATGCAGCCAGCCAGGCTGCAAACTGTTCGTTATCCTTGAGCGGCAGATTGACAGTCAACCATCCTGCGTGGCCTTCGGTATCGTAAACCTCTATCGTAACGGCGGGGTTGCCTCCAGAATGCCTACCGCCGCAGATGTATATCCGATCTTTGACAACACAAGCAGCATGCCGCCATCTGGGCTGATGAAGTGGTTCAATCTTTTCCCAAGTTGTACTACCCAGTCTCAAACGAATACAGTCAGCTGTTGCAGTAAAGTGACGGGCAGTAAAGCTGTTGCAGTAAAGCTTTGCGTCGTCTAAAAGCTCTCCGCCCAAAATGTATATGTGTCCGCTGACCACAGCCATTGCAAAATCAGCGCGCCGTTGTTGCCGATCTGGTAAGTACATCCATTCCTTGATCACCGTGTCATACTGGAAGAGGCTCATCTCATTAGCATAAAATAACTGCTCACGGCATTTGGCCACCGCTTGTAGAAAGGTATCAGGGCTATGAAATATAAAAAGCTAGAATCGTTTGATACCAAGACTGCAATGTATGCTGCCCCAACAAAAAAGGCATACCGTTGATTTGGTTGAGTTGAAGGTGCAATTTCGCCTGTAGAAATGTTAATTTCTAGAAAGATTCCGGTATCGTCAAAGAAATAAGCCTTGTCCTCTACCGCAGTCACCAATGCATACGGATCTAAAACTGGCTGGTGGTGACCTCATGTTTCGACATTCCACAAATGGAATTTCTCCTTGTAGACGTCACCGTGATGTATCAATTCCGTAAATACAATTCTGTTGCCTGTTACCGCTAGCGCGCAACACAGATACCCCTCAAATTTTGGTGCGCCCAGCACCTCATGAACATTAACAGAGTTAGTCAACGGATCGAATATTATGACGCAGAGATCTTCAGACTGCCTGAGCCCAATAAATACTATGACGTCTTTTCTCGCTAGCCTTTGCAGTAATTTTCCGGCGGATAATCGGTTTGCGCTACTTGTATCCAAACACTGTCGAATGAGCCACGCTAAATTGTCCTCAATGTCGTTGCTCACAGATGGAACGTAACCGTCGATTATCAAGTGTGCATATTGGTAATCTGCAAGAGCGCTTCCCGCATCGACGACATTCCCATCCTTTACGAGCTTTTTCTTGGGCACGCGTGCATAGTTTTCGGCAATCTCCAGAATGATGCATCCCAGACTCCACATATCCGTTTTTCGTCCAGGTCGCTCTGCTTCTTGTTGTGAAAATTTTCGCAGCATTTCCGGCGCCATGTAGCGCGTTGTGCCACGTAACTGGGATAAGTCTGCAGAGCAGGTGGCGCTTTCTTTCATTTGCACCAGATCGTCTAAATCGCCAATCACCAGTTTCTCGCTGCCATTTTGCGAGACGCTCAGAAGTATATTTTCAGGCTTCAAATCGCCGTGAATAATGCTTTTTTGATGGAGGAATTCAAGGCCGTGGGTCATGTCCTCTGCGAATCGAATCACTTTTCCCCAGTTGTTCAAAAGCGTTGCGTTTTCCTTAGCTTCCCTTAAAAACGACGCCAGATCACCTACAATCATGGAATATAAACAAATAAATATGAAAATAGAGGATAAATATTATAAGAGCAGAGTGACTTCGACAAAAGCTGCTTATAATCCCTGTCACCTTTATGATAATCCATTGCCAGCTCCACTGTCACCCCGCCGGAAGATTTTGTGATGGAAACCTTGTGGTAGCGTACGATATGTTTGTGCTTCAGTCCAGGAAGCTGTCTCATTCTCTTTACAGCGGTCATCCAGTTTTCCTGATCGGCAGCAATTCCAGATTTAATTGCGACATGCATCACTTTGACGGCTACGAAATCTGGCTCGGGAGGAGTGCGAAATCGGAAAAGTGCTTTTCTGACTTTGGCTTTGTAAACTACTCCAAACGCTCCCCTCCCAATAAAGTCATCCTTAGTGTAGCGGTACTGTATACTGCTGCCAATTTCTTCGACAGCACCGGAATTGCGGAAGCCTATGCTTTCCATTTCCGTAGTTACCGGATTATATCAACTGATTCCCGCTTAACCCGATGCAGTTTTGCTGAGACGGCCGCCACTGAATCGCGCTTAACTGCTCACATTTTTGGGGATTTAAAACTACGCATGATGTTATGGAGTGACAATTTTCTGGTGTACGGAACCTTGTAAAACTGTAAAACTGAGTGCTGTTGTTACCAAAAGTAAAAGCAATTATGCACATTATTTACAATTAAATAATGTGCATAATATACAATTATGCACAATTAAAAGCAATTATTTGTTAAGGACGAAATACACTAGCACGAACACGGCTTAGTTTAGCATTCACTCGTTTTCACTGCGCTTTGAGTTTTGCACTCGCTTCGAGGCAGAGAGTGCTTGCGATTGTTGAGCTGTACACCGCGCCGATGATACTGATAGCGCAAACTGATAAGATAATGTCAATGTGATGAATTTTGCTGCTGATACTGAGTAATACTGCTGCTTCTGTAGCGGTAGCGGGAAAAGTTTATATTATTAATGTAACCCGAACTTGGCAAATGTGCACTGGCAGTACTGCAGTGTGTTCCGTTTTCTCCATTCGATGGAACGCTGCCAGATTCTGTATTCATCGGTTCGGAATTGTCTAGAGTTTTGACCGATTTGGTTTCTGATGAAAAACTTAGAGACTGTTTTTTTTATAAAACCTTCTTCGTCGTATACAGTGACAAGGGAACGAAGTGGTTTGTTCACATCGGCCGGAAATCGTTTGCGCGCGCAGCATCTCCTTGTGGACTCGACTGGACTGGACACTGGACAATTAAACTGGCCAAATGTGTGCGAAGTCGAGAGTTATACAAAGACAAATGACCACTGCCCAATTGCCACGTTAAACTTAATTGCCATGCAAATCAATTAATTATAACCGTCCGGTTTTCATCCATATGGCCGAAAACCGAAAACATATTGGCGGTCCATTTTGCCTCCGGTGGTCAGTCTCTGTAGTACACAGCCAGTGTGGCGGTTAATTTGCTCTGCTGTGCCAAATTAAACTACCGCAAATCGACATGTTCCCAGCGGGCCAGCGCTGTGGGATCCCATCGGGATGAGCATTGTTCAGACTGATTGAAAAGCAAACATCTGAAATGTGAAAAAAATACGTAAATACGTTGTATTGGTTGTACAGTGTACATGTCATACGCACATCTCCAAGAAGCGTCGTCAAGTCCCGGTCCGGCTGGCCGAGATATGCCAACCTCCGCATCTTTTCCCACACTCACGACGCAGCCGTCGGACAGCTGTGTAAGCGGCGGCCCTGAAGCGCCGGCACTGCTCCTTCGCCGACTGCGCATAACAGAAGCGCACGAGCGGATAGCCACGTCAAAACGCACGGCATCGTCGCCTTGCACGTCTGCTGTCATCTTGGTCACCCACACGGCGTTGGGATGCCAGTTGCGCTCGCGCCACAGTGAATCGACACCGGTCGACCCGGCACTGTCACCACTGTGTAGCGCAGGAGCAGTAGCTATTCACGCGCGGACATCCAGGGCGAGAGGTAACAGCATTGATAACGCACGGTCACTGAAGATCCACGACTGTTGACCCGGTCCAGTTAGCTGCATTACGGCCGTTCTACGGCGACAAGCGGCAGCTGCGGACGAGACCCGTGGTGTATCTTTCGCACCATTCGCAATCGGAAGCGCCGGTTGCGGTACATTCTCTTGCTCACACGGGCGGTTGGCTGGGCGAATTCACGAGGCGTCCGGAGATGCCCTGATCAAGGTGGTCCGCGGGCCGTTGGGACCGGCCATCCGCCTGGCCGCCGCCTGCTACCTCGACTTGTCCCGCGCTGAACGCAGGAGATTCAGTGATCCTGTCCCGGCAGGAACGCCGTTTCGGCATTGTCTTTATTTCAATTTGGCGATACAATACGGAATACAGTCGCAAGTTTATAAAAGTGAAAGAAGTGTACTGAATACACAGCCTCAGCCGTCTACGGATATAGGCGGCCTAATCACACAGAACATTTCGTCTAAGTTGGCCGATGCTGGTGCTGTTCCCATGACAGAGGCCGCGTTCCCGCGTTGGACGATGTTTCGGCATTGCCGTCAGGCGTCCAGCCCCGTCCGATGCGAGTTGCCTTCGCTCACTATTCTCCTTTTTTAAATTACTTTTCTGCAGACTATTTCTTGATATTGATTCGGTCATAATTCTCAGTGTTATTTAGTTTGGCTTTTGTATGCTTTTCTTGACATGTGTTTTAGAAGAACAGCTATAACAACAAGCCCGTTCAAAATGATCTTCCGTTGACTAGATTTCGTCGTCGTCGTGCCTCGTTGATTAACGTTTTAGCTGGTCCAGGCGCAGATATGCGGTGTTACCGTACATTTCAGACGTGAGGCCAACGATATCGAAGGGTGTTATGTTAGCGCAGCGAATTGGATTCCTGACGAGCAGTGGCACGGCGGTCCCGAGAAGATTTGGGATCACAATGCGATCGGCGTTCTGCTCTCTTGTGGTGTGTAATCACCAAGGTATCTGTATTTGTCCATACAAGGATGCCAAAGGCCAATTTATACGAAACTTATGGTTTATCAAAAAATATGACAAATGCGTATCAAATTTTGTATGGAAGATCTAAATGCACATCTGTGCCTGTGTGTATGCATCAGTTGTGGCTACCGAGTACAAACAAAAATTGAGGGTTTAACCGTAAAACGGTTGTGTGTGAAGAGTATTCATTAAATAACACCATCACTGACAATCACGTAAGACTCCAGCTGTCAAGGCCGTGATGCTGGAGGGACTGCAGTATTCTTCGAGCCACAAGGAGGTTGTAGCGGACAGCGCCTGGAAACTGGATGCATCCACGAGGTGGTTGTAGGTTTGGAAAAGCTGGTCCATCATTCTCTCAAACTACAAACAATCAAAACTTAATAGGGGCCCCATGTATCAACAAGCGTTTACTAACCACTTGAAATCTAATTTCATCCTGATTTGGTTGACCACTTGTGCTAGGGTGAATGTCCAGCTTTTCTGCAGCCGTTTCTTGACTTCTGAAATCGTAAGCGGGAAGTACTGAAGCATTACGAGATTAGCCAGTCATGAACGGTTAACCCTAACAGCGTGTGGACAGAAGCGTTCGCTTTGTTACCAGCATGTTCCGAATGCGGCATGGCGGGATAGTTTTTGTTCTCTTACGCTTTAATGATCTCTATGCCAGCCAGGGTTTGCCTCAGTCTTTGTAGTTCTCCGTTTTGCCCTTGTGTGACCCCCTCCAGAGTCTTTATAGTATTTATTGCTGTCAACACCAGATGCGCCACGTCAAGTGACTAAAGTGCTTTAAAGGACGTAAATTAATTCGGCTTCCTCGGCAAAGGCATACCTTCTTCTAAAATTTGTTTTCTTGTGACATCTCGCAACTCTGTTGCGCCATCATTGGGCACCACTTCGTTCTTTAAGTCCATAAAGGCAAGCTGAAACCAGATACAGCGGGTTGCTGCAGCAAGAAGACGAAGTAAATCAGTTCATCATGGAAAGAAACTTGAAAGTTCTGCATAATTTAAGTGCACGCAAGTCACTTGACGTCAATTTTGTAAAAGGGATGGCAAACATAAAGTATTTCCAAAAGACTGTAAGATCATGCGGTGCCAAGTTGCTGTTTAAGAATAAAAGTAAAATAACTAATGATAAGTAGATAAATGCCGAATAGTTAAAGGAAAGCAAACTGTGTTTGGTAACCACCTTGATCCTTTGAGGGCGGATTACTTCAGCGGCGTTCCCCTTTCTCCGTTTTGCGTGCAGCCAGTTCGCTTGGCTAACCGCAACCACAGCCTTCGATGTTCCTGTATCTTTGTCCTTGACAGGATATTGCACTGATTTTGTGCGACGCCGTCCCAAAATGGATGCCGTCCCGGACATGATAGTCCACTTGTCGTGCTTTGTGGTGGTCTAGATCTTTTAAAGATGCTCAATTAGCAGGTTTTCGGGTGCTTGCCAGACGAAAATCGGATCCTAGAAAAATACGACCACCTTAGCTTTGTGTTTCTCGTAAATCTGAATTACATGTAGTATTAAGTATATTGATATACGAGTAAGATATAATCGTAATACGAGTAATATTACCTGAACCAGATTATGATGGTATTCATACCAGCTACTCTTTAAAGATTTCGTCGAATGTCTACGAGTATTTATGGAAAAACTTCATCATCTGCGCGCGTAGTTCAGTAATTGCGGTAGAAATGCTTGCTAGTGGCATTGATGAAATATGTACATGTGTGGGCCTCCTAAAAAACAAAACCGGTTCTTTTTCGGCGCACATGTGAAATTGGCTTAGTGTGTACGTACTCGTAAGTATTGTAACAATATGTATGTACAATGTACATACAGGTATCTTCTGCTGCAGCAGGCTCGGTACGCTCGTAGTCACGAGACCCGTAAACGCAACTCATTTGTCGGAGTCAAATATAACAAGTAATACAACCACATAGGTAATCTTTACATCTGCTAGTTTGACTACGACGATCCTTGTTTAGCAGTCGTATTCAACAAGTACCATAGTCTGGGGGTACTATCTTAAGAACTCCCGTTCTGGTTGATATTGTGTTTTCTGTTTTTCTCATCTTGTCCTGCATTTTTTCGCTTTTGGATGGTGTGTTAGTGTGTAGTGTATGCATGGAATTTTAATAAAACGATGCCGGTAAAGCTATTCCGAATATACAAATAGATCTCCAGATGAGTTTAAGGAATAATTCTTCGAAGCTAGCTCCATAACCTCGAATAGATGCGACAGATTCTAGAATTCCTGTCGAATGACAACCGTTCACCCAGGAACGTGCACGAACGTACGTATATGTGCGTATGGAAGGAAGGCCTCTCACTAGTCACTACATCTACTGCGTACGCCGGCACTGTTTGCATAGAATTTTCCGTAGGCAGTTGCAAATGAACATGATAGAGTGCCAGCAAAAATTCTTTGATCTGTTGTAAAAAACTCTGGCATAATTCGACGTGAGACAAAAGGTCAAAACCATATGTTCATGTAAAAGAATACCTGTTCGGTAGCTAATGCCGACGTGACTGCGAATCAGCGCCACGATAACGAAAAAGGTCACAAAACTAAGATACCGGTATTTACAACCAACGCTGTCAACAGTCTCGAGCTCCGGTCTGCTGTGCGAAATCACTGCCTGGAACGAGCAAGTCAGAACCATGTTTTTAATCCAGATATACCATCTAATTCCTACTCTAGCTATAAACTTGGTTCAGGAAATCTGAGCGTTCTGTTAAGGCAATCTGGAAACTTTAACCGCAGCACAGACCGGAAGACGTCCAAGCATTTTGTTATGCATTTTATTACAAAGAGCCATTATACGAGCTTGCATGTCACCACACGCGTCGCATAATTAATAAACGTCTTTGTAATGACGTAAATTTGCGATTGCGACACCAAGAAATACGATATTTACAGGGATAGCTCATGAAGGAATAACTGGAAGACTGTTGAATGAATAAACACGGTGCAAAATATCCATCAACGTCTCATTTTGCAGGTATAGATCATTCAGATAAGTATGTCCAGCAGAAGAACAACTCCCATACAACCGTTACCACGAAAGTCAGCACAAAAAAACAGCCGGTGAATCTGCTGCAGAAAATAATTTCTTGCGTTGATGTGAAATTCCTTTTCAAGTTTGCGAATGAATTTACCGCTGGATATTCCATTTTCTTTTATAATTATTACCTATTTATTTCAGTTGATTGTTTTACTTTTTAATTTGCTTTATTACACCGCTAAGCGGTTTTCGATAAGGCGATTCTAAAACGCTGAGCTTTAGGGAAACATCGTGTGTCTATAGTTGTGGTCAGTGCCCCTTTCTTAGTCGATTTTTGATTTTCTTTTTAGCTTTGGCTAATTTTTCGAGATTCTGCGTAATTATCCAAGTTTTAACAGTCTGCATTAGAATGCATACCGCATTAGTGTGCTCTTATCATTCTGCACAGCTGTACGCTGATTGGGCTATTCCATTAGATAAAATATCAAAGAAGGTCATATTATGTACGGCTTTTTGAGTAGCCACGATCAAGTGACCTTCTGCATTACCCGTGCGTGTTCTTGAATTCGACGAACGACATGCATCTATGTCCGTCGGTGCAAGCCTAGTTGTTTCGCCGCATAGTTCTGGCGGACTCCTACAGCGCGCCGTGCATGCGGATAGATCTGATTGGCATCTGGAAGAAGCGCTGCTTCGGCGTCAACGAGTGCGCCGGATATGACCAAATCTGCATCAACACACCGGGATCGTATCACTACAAATGCAACGACGGCTTCCGTTATTTTCTTTTCTCTCAACGGCACCATTGCATATTCTGTTTATATGAAAAGATACAACTACTGGAAAAATAAACGAATGTCCAAGATAAACTGACCGAATCACGTTATAGTGAATACGAGTCTATTTTCGCCGTGTTCTGTGAGTATGAACAGGTTTAGGAAGTTGAAGGTCGTTGTCCAGTGGCTGGGGGGAGCTCTGAATACCATATCAAGCCTTCTGACACCAAAACTGAGCGCTGATTTTCTTCCGGTATGGATTGTAGTTCTTCATGTACAAGCCGTGTATTTTACAAATAAAGATAACCCGGTTACGGACGGTTCATGCGAGACGGTGCGCCTGACAACAAGAATAAACAAATAAACCATAATCGGTGGTACAAAAGACAACGAAGGTTAATGGGCTATACGAATTATTTAAACGGCACTTCCGGCCTTCGTTCGGGCAGAGATTTCTCATTGCATGCAGTTGTCCACAATTGCGCTGCAGTCGGCGCCCGTCCAGCCAGGCTGGTAAACGTAGATGCCATGATTTGATAAAAACGTCCAGCAATTCAGTATCAAAAATAAAATAATCTAATTCATTATTTTGCTCCAGAGTTTAATGATTACCCAACAGGCGCATTATTAGATCTGGTACTTAATTACAGTTATTATTTGCCAGTTACTGTAGTACAGTCTGTAATTATTATTAATTACCTACTATCATTACTGTTACTTTACCAGTTGTAATTATACTATTAATTTGTGTTATTATTTATTTGTTTCTGTTTATTTCTATTTTGTTTCTTTTTATGTCTGTTAGAAGCAGTACTAATTTTCGGGATAGTTGATGAAGCTCTAGGACAGAAAGTTCAGTCCCAAAACTGAACGGCAGAATAAATTTATCATATAAAACGACAGAATAAATTTATCATATCATACAAAACTGCCTGCGCGAAGCCGATTATTAAAAATGAAATAACATAGAAAAATAAAAGTACAGATCTCAGTTGATATGATTATAAATATAGTTCGTAGTTGTTATTAATGATATAATTCTGGAAGAATGAGAAACCTGTAGCAATAATGAACTATTGCCGCGAAACATTTTCATCATACAATTTTGTGGCTAATAACTGAAATTCAAAACTATCGCGTGTACAAGACAAGTGCGACATTTAATGCTTCGACACCGGCAAATGCAGTAAGGACCGCCGGGGTCAGCCGGTGTGTAGCTGCAGAACGGTCCCGGCCACGGCCCTCGCGATGTAGGCCGGCTCCGATTTGGACTGATGTCCGTGACTTGAGCGCTATGGCTGTGAACTTTAAATATGGTTGATAACTACCGTAGCATAACTTTTCCGGATAAACGAAACAATTTTTGAATGCTAAACGTTTCGGTCTGGAAGATGGCTAGTGCTGCTGACACTAGTACTGGGAAGAGTGCGCTGATGACGAACGGGCAACTGGGGAGCATCGTGCAGTCAAAAGCACGGAGACGGCTGTTACAAATTGCGTCCACTGCGAAAACGACGGCGCTGGCGATCGAGAGCGAGGGAGCGCATGCTACTACGTCCCGTTTTCGTTTGGTCAGCATCAGTAAATAAACAGCAACCAATGCGATAACACCGATTAAAAGGCTGGACGAAGTTTACTTCGGGTTAAATTGGTTGCAGTTTGCGTTCTTTTTTGTAACTTATGGTACCGTAACTAGAGTAACCAAATGAATTTACTTTTCATTAATTGAAACTTAGTTTCGTAGGCTTTAATTATACAAGTCGATGCAGAACGACGCATATTTCTAAACGCCTTTTAAGCGGTTATATCTGGAAAAAATGTCAATATCCTGATTGACGGAAACCGTGGTTGCAAGTATATTCAACGGATGAATGTAGGCAGCCAGCCAGGCTGCAAACTGTTCGTTGTCCTTCGGCGACAAGTTGACAGTCGACCATCCTGCGTCGCCTGTGGTATCGTAAATCTCTATGGTAGCGGCGTTCCTGCTTATAGAATGTCTACCGCCGCAGATGTATAATCGATCTTTGACAACACAAGCAGCATGGCAATATCTGGGCTGACGAAGTGGTTCAATCTTTTCCCACGTTGTACAACCCAGTTTCAAACGAATACAGTCAGCTGTTGCAGTAAAGTCACGTGTTGTGTCGTCGAAAAACCTTCCGCCCATAATGTGTATATGTCCGCTGACCACGGCCATTGCAAATCTAAGGCGCCCTTGTTGCCGAGCTGGTAAGTACTTCCATTCCTTGATCAACGTGTCATACTGGAAGAGGACGCTCTCAGTAGCATAAAATATCTGCTCACGGCATTTGGCTACTGCTTGTTGATTGCGGTAAGGGCTGTAAAACATAAAAAGCTAGAATCGTTTAGTACCAAGACTGCAATGTATGCTGCCCCAACAAAAAGCCATACCGTTTATTTGCAGGTTGAGTTGAAGGTGCAATTTCGCCTGTAAAAATGTTCATTTCTGTAAAGATTCCGGTATCGTCAAAGAAATAAGCCTTGTCCTCTACCGCAGTCGCCCTTGTAAACGGCCATATATCCACACGGAGGACTGGCTCGTGTTGAACCCATGTTCCCTCGTCGACATTCCACAAATGGAATTTCACCTTTTCGAAGTCACCATGACATATCAGTTCCGGATATACAATTTTGTTGCCTGTTACCGCTGACTCACGATACCAATCCCCGTCAAATTTTGGTGCGCCCCGCACCTCTTGAACATTAACAGAGTTAGTCAACGGATCGATTATCATGACGCAGAGATCTTTACATTTCTTGAGTCCAGTAAATACTATGACGTCTTTCTTCGGTAGCTTCTGTTACGAAACTTAGGCAGAGCAAAGTATTACAGGCCAAAGGTCATCCTCATCCGCGTAGTAGTGTGTTTATTAATTATACGACAAAGTAAGAAATAAGGCAGAGCAGAAAAGTAGGAATGAAAGTAATGTGTGTGAGTAGCGTAAAGAAGCGGTATAAATAGGCAAAAGTGCAACAGATGACAAAGTCTAAGTGAGTAAGTATATTAATCATACACAAAAAAGTCCATTACGTAACACTTTCCTCCTTTAAGAGGACTGTCCTCAGTCTATAAACATGCAAAAAGAAGCAGGTCGGCCAGCCGGTATAACTATATGATAAAGTAGGAAATAACATATAATAGAAATGCAATTTAGTGAATGTTAATAAGTTGATAAACGCTTGCACAGTGATATGCTGGTCGTTATTTCAAAAGGCTGATTTTGGATGCGGTTTATCTGCAACAGCTGAGAAGAATTCACCTTCAAGCGGCAGGAATTAGAAAAATTATTTATATTACAGTAAAATCGTATTGTCATCCGATGCGGCAGATACTGCATAAGGTCGTGTATTGGCTATTGCTTATTGTAGCACCGTGCGGCAGTACGATCATGTCGATGCAATCGATGAAACCAATCGACCTTGAGCTGCATACCATTATCACTATTATTACATTACGAGATAGAGACTCATCCTTCTCTCCTGGAAAAGTGTTTAATGCTGGTTTCAAGAAGAAGCTGCCCGACAACATGTACGCTCGGAAATATTGCAACCAAAGCAATACGTTTACGTATTGATTTATGCATTTACTTATTGAAGTACACATTTAATTAACTGGTATTTCGTTTCGTTATCTTCAATAACAGCACAGCGCATGTGTCTTAATTGCACCGCTTTCTTAAAAGTGCCGACGTATTCTGATGTTATCGAACGCGCTTTTGATGGTATGCGCATTTACGTCCGACATTGTACCACCACCGACTGGTCAGAACGTTTGTCCACACCGACGGGTGACGCAACACTCCAGAGCGGTAGCCCTAGGGAGTGCATTGTCCGAACCGCCTAAAGTTGTTGGCGCTAGGGCTATTTAAGACCGTTTGATGTTACTGCGGTGAGGAGAGATTTACTTGTCGGAGTATTAAGCGGCTCAGAGTGGCAGATGTACTGAGTGTGACACGGAATGCGCGGCCGTATTACGAAGACAGAAACATTTTTTTGCCGCTTAATTTGTTGGTTAGAGAAAACGGAGAATGGTCGCAACGAGCATAAAAGTAACCGGGCAGTGTAGAAAACCTAACTGTTAACCAAGTCATTCAACAAACTCATATTAAAAGCTGTATGAAGAGTAGTAAAAGCCATAATTATGCAAGAAGTATTCGCGCCCCTAAACGATAAAAATAATTTCAATAATTCAACTGTAATAATAATTCAACTGCGCCAAAATACGGTTATTAAAAATTTATGGAAACGCATCGACATGACGGACTGTGTACAGTGCGAACATTAACTCTACAGAGGAAAATTAGCACGATTTGACCTTTTCATTAGCAGGTAAATATAATAGGTTGCTTTTGACAAATTCCGATAAATTAAAAGGAGAAGAACTTTTGAATCGATTTCCAAGTAAAGAAAATCATTTTGCATTTTATAAAATGTTGTTTTTTTTTATTATGGATTTCACATTTTTCTTGGAAATTTTGAGGCATTTTAAAAAATTTTTTTAAAATAAGTTTTGAATAGAACGGCTGGCCGGCCGTACAAACAAGCGCTTAGTTTTACGAAGCTCGTGGTCAGCAAATCCAATTATCCGGCAATTCGGCAGTTCCACAGTTTCGCTAATGCCGGGTTTGGGATGGAGTGTACATCTGGAACATACGCCATATGACGGAATTTTCGGTTCCTAGGTGGCATACTGCTACAGAAGCTAGTTTTCAACGGGGACGAGGAAAATAGTATGGAAGCACTGAGTAACGATTCAACTTGAGTCTGCAAAACAAAATATACGCAGTAAACAGGAAAAAAAAGAACTTAAAAGCAATTAGCAAAAAGCAGCCCACATAACCAGCCAACAGAAAACCAGCAAAAACAATTCTGCCAAGCAAGTTTTTACAAACCGTCCAATTGTAAAAATTACAAGGAGTGACTTGCGCTAATTGCAGTGAAAACCATTACATCATAATTAAGTCTCAGTCAGTTTTGAATTCTGAAAAACGGAACAAACCGATTTGACAAGCAATCAAAACCAGTTAAACGGAGTCTAGATTGGCTCTCAGGTACTGACTTTAAGGACATCGGACAATTGTACAACGAATTTTCCGAAAATTTCGACATTTTAGATGGTACAATGGGTCGCAACTTTACCAAATATTTACGTCAGCATTAATTATTTCACCAAAACTTCAGCGAGACTCTGAAAATAGCTTAGCCGTTTCTTTTTGGGTGCCCGTAATTACTTACAGTGGCTTCTACAACACAATATCGTGACGGCAGATTACTATATGCTTTCGCGACAAGCACATAACAATCTTATTAGAAAATATGCGCCGCTTTCATAAGGAACGTCGACTTTCTATATGAAATTAGCCAACAAGACTTAATTACCAAAACACAATTGCGACCAGCGCAAGTCAGTAGTACTAAATCATGTTATTTTCTAATTGCTCTTGGTAAAAGCTATATCGGTTCGCTGACGGCAGCTGTATTTTATAAAATTGTTTTTTTTTCTGTATCATTTTTCAAAATTTTTTTGCTGCCTAACTTTAGCCACTGCCCTTTTCAACTCATCTCAACACGTGTGCACACATATTTTCAGCTGACTTATTTTCTGTTGAGTTACGATTGAAATAAATGTTAACGTTGTACTGTCAGTAAACCGTTATTTACTGCGCAGCATGTATCATTTTGGACTTAAACTTTAACAGGTGTCATCGATGCTGATTTCGTTTTTCATGCTTCGAAAATTAGAACTGAGACATAACTGTAATTTGTCAGTGAAAACTGATATCACCGAAAGGAGTCGACTTGCTCGCTGAACTGTAGGTTTCCTAACCTAACTTGAATAATGAAGACGAGAGCGGTAGCGGTACGCACGAGATATGTTTTTGAGTTTTTCAAGAAAATCATCTGTATCTGTAAGATCGTCGAAATACTGCACCATTTCTGCCTTTAAAGCGTCAGGCAACCCTTGAAACAGGTGCAATAGTACATCCTTATGCGAGCCGTTTGGATTTCGGGTACGCACTACGCGCGTTATTCGATTCACATAAACCAGTGGGTCATCAGCAGCCTGCATTGACATGCACTGGTTATCAATATCGTAATCAATAGCGTTTTTGCCGAATGTCTGCCGTAGCGCTTGGCATGTTTCGTCCCAGGTCTCTTTCCTTTCATGCATTACAAACCACTGTAATGCGCTTCCTTTAAGACAAACATGAATATACTTTACCATTTGATCATGCCATCCATATACCTGCGCTTGCGCATCGAATTCATTGATAAAATCTTCGACATCTTCAGAGGCCAAACCGCTAAACTTCGGCAGATCACGCACTGGAGGCGCGCTCATGGTAGCTGATGCGTATTCGTGTACTTTATCACCTGCATTAGGTGGACCTTTATGATCATATCGGTCGTTATTACTCATTCTGTTGCCGACACTTTTAACGTTTACTGCAAATGGGAGTACTACTTTATTAAATGCTGAACCTTCAAGCTCACTGGTAGAAGCGACTACTAGGTGGAAGTCAATAGCTTGGCATGACAGAACACCTTGAGAAGGCGAAGCAGGTTCGACAGGACTGAAATAGTTTGATGATGCGTCACTGGAGAGCAGGTCATCAAAACTGGCGAAGGGATGATCATTCGAAGTCATACGGCGATCAGTTGAGGACGCTTATTAGTATTTTATCAGTCATACAAATGTTTACCAGGACCAACCCTGATTACTCAAACATGTTACAAAAGCGAACGGAATGTGTTTCTCAGCATGAAAAATGTTCAGCAGTGGGATCATCTTTTATCAGTTGAATTGACTCTCATGAGTCTATTGCGTTTGACCAAACCCAAAATAGTATGGTAATTACTCAGAGCGCTCCCAATCTTATAAGACTGCAAAAACTTTAGGTCATAAAATATAAGCAGAAATGACTCAAGCGGACTGGGTATAATGACTGGGACGACGAGCGACTGTTACCGAACGATGACTTAATCAGCATGTATTACTCAACTGAGTAAAGTGGTTTAGTAAACTACCAGCAAATTTATTGATTTAACGGAAAAATTAAAGAATCAGGAGGAAACGCAGCAGAAAAATTTGTGAAATGAAAGTGAAACATATTGTAGTCTTTTTACATAATCGAAAAATCACAAGGTTACACGCACGAGTTATTCTTTTTTTGTGTGTAAAACTTACAGTTATTCAAGCACATCGAAGAAGAATCAACCAAATTCAGCAGGAGACACAGGTTTATGCGTTGTGTACCGTGCAGATACTGGAAGTATTTGATTTAATCGTACTTAAATAACTTAATCGCTGCCAGATAAGAACGGGTTAAAGTGTGAACTGAATGTTCATGGTAGTTTTCAAGTACAGTACCCAAAGAAAACAGACATGCTTGGGAAAATGTTACAAATCTTATAAAACCGGCACTTATCTTTGTAATCCGAATGCTGTATGGCACGTAGTGCTGGTAATCTTGGTCACTCGTGGTCCATTGGCATGTACAGCTGGATCCCCGGGACTGCAGGAGGTTCAGGCAAAGATCAGCAATCCGGGGTCCAAAGTGGAAGTTGACGGGCTGTTTTCACCACTCAGGTATTTCTCAGTCGGGTTAGGACCAAAATTGTTACGAAACTTAGGCAGAGCAAAGTATTACAGGCCAAAGGTCATCCTCATCCGCGTAGTAGTGTGTTTATTAATTATACGACAAAGTAAGAAATAAGGCAGAGCAGAAAAGTAGGAATGAAAGTAATGTGTGTGAGTAGCGTAAAGAAGCGGTATAAATAGGCAAAAGTGCAACAGATGACAAAGTCTAAATGAGTAAGTATATTAATCATACACAAAAAAGTCCATTACGTAACACTTCTTCAGTAATTCTCCGGCGGATAATCGATTTGCGCTACTTGCATCCACACACTGTCGAATGAGCCTCGCTAAATTGTGCTCAATGTCGTCGCTCACAGATGGGATGTAACCGTCGATTATCAAGCTCGCATACTGGTAATTTGCAAGAGCGCTTCCCGCATCGACGATATTCCCATCCTTTACGAGTTGTTTCTTGGGTACACGTGCATAGCTTTCGGCCATCTCCAAAATGATGCAGCCCAGGCTCCAAATATCTGTTTTTCGTCCTGGGCGCTCTGCTTCTTGTTGGGAGAACTTCCTCAGCATTTCCGGCGACATATAGCGCAGTGTGCCTCGTAGCTGGGAAATGTCTGCAGAGCAGGTGGCGCTTTCTTTCATTTGCACCAGATCGTCTAAATCGCCAATCACCAGTTTCTCGCTGCCATTCTGCGAGACGCTCAGAAGTATATTTTCAGGCTTTAAATCGCCGTGAATGATACCGTTTTGATGGAGAAATTGAAGTCCTTGGGCCAAGTCCTCTGCGAATGGAATCACTTTTCTCCAATTGTTTAAAAGCGTCGTGTTTTCCTTAGCTTCCCTTAAAAACGACGCAAGATCACCTATGATAATAGAAAATAGACAAAATAAACATAAAAACAGAGAATAAATATTATAAGAGCAGAGTGACTTCGACAAAAGCTGCTTAATAATCCCTGTCACCTTTATGATAATCCATTGCCAGCTTCACTGTCACTCCACCGGAAGTTTGTGTGATGGAAACCTTGTGATACCGTACGATATGTTTGTGCTTCAGCCCTGGAAGTTGTCTCATTCTCTTCACAGCGGTCATCCAGTTTTCCTGATCGGCAGCGATTCCAGAATTAATTGCGACATGCATCACTTTGACGGCTACGAAATCTGGCTCGGACGGAGTGCGGAATCGTAAAAGTGCTTTTCTGACTTTGGCTTTGTAAACTATTCCAAACGCTCCCCTCCCAATAAAGTCATCCTTCGCATAGTCGTACTGTATGCTGCTGCCAATTTCTTCGACAGCACCGGAATTGCGGAAGCCTGTGCTTTCCATTTACGTAATTACCGGATTAAATCAACTGATTCCCTCTTAATTCGATGCAGTTTTTGCTGAGACGGCCGCCACGTTTAACTGTTCACATGTCTGGGGATTTGAAACTACGCATAATGTATGGAGTGACAAATTTCTGGTGTCCGGAGCCTTGTAAAACGATAAAACTGAGTGCTGTTGTTACCAAAATTGAAAGCAACTATGCACATTGTTAAGGACGAACTGCACTAGGATGAACACGGCTTAGTTTAGCATTCACTCGTTTTCACTGCGTTTTGGGTTTGCACTCGCTTTGCGGTAGAGAGTGCTTGCGATTGTTGAGCTGTACACCGCGCCGATGATACTGATAGCGCGAACTGATAAGATAAGGTCAATGTGATGAATTTTACCGCTGGTACTAAGTAATACTGCTGCTTCTGTAGTGATAGCGGGAAAAGTTTGAATCATCTTATCAGTGCAACGGTGCAACCCGAACTTGAGAGGTGTGCACTGTGTATAGTACTGCAATGTTTTGCGTTTTCTCCAATCGATGCATTGCTGCCAGATCCTGTGTTCATTGGTCCGGTATTACTCGAGAGTTTTGACCGATTCTACTTATTCCTGAGAAACCAAAATATTCCTGAGAAACCAAAATTTCTAAGGAAAAACTCAGAGAATGCTTTTAAGAAACCTTCTTCGACGAACACAGCCGCAAAGGAAATGGCACGGTACACGGTGCCAGTTTGTAGAGGCACATCGTCAAACCTTTTCCTTGCGCGAACTCTGAAATACTTTCTTGTAATCTCGATTTCATTCAGAGGCCAAGTGATTTGTTCACATCGGCCGGAAATCGCTTGCGCGCGCAGCATCTCCTTGTCGAGATGTCTGGACTGGACTGGACGGGACACAGAGCAATTAAACTAGACAAATGTTCGCGAAGTTGAGAGTCATGCAAAGTCAAATGACCACTGCCCAATGGCCGCGTTTAACTTAATTGACAAGCAAATCAGTTAATTATGCAACCGTCCGGTTTTTATCCATATGGCCGGTAAAACCGAAAAACGTATTGGCAGTCCAGTTTGCATCCAGTGTTCGGTTTTTGTAGTACACTTCCAGTGTGTTCAGCAATGCAAAATCAAATTGCCGCAAATCGACATGTTCTCAGCGGGCCAGCGCTGTGGGATCCCATCGGGATGAGCGTTGTACAGACTGCAACAAAAACAACATTTGTGTTGTGAAAAAAAATACGTTGTATTGGTTGTACAGTCACTACAGTGTACATGTCAAACGCCCATCTCCAGGAAGCGTCGTTTAATCCCGGCCCGGCTGGCCGGGATATGCCAACGTTCACATCTTTCCACACTCACGACGCAGCCGTCGGACAGCTGTGTAAGCGGTGGCGCTGAAGCGACGGCACTGGACTGCGCATAAAAGAAGCGCACGAGCGGATAGCCACGACAAAACGCACGACGTCGTCACCTTGCACGTCTGTTGTCATCTTGGTCACCCATACGGCATTGGAATGCCAGTTGCGCTCGCGCCACAGTGAATCGACATCGGTCGACCCGGCACTGAATAACGCAGGAGCAGCAGCTATTTACGCGCCGACATCCAGTGCTAGAGGTAGCATTTTCGAGTATAACGCGCGGTCTCTGAAGATCCACGAATGTTGACCCGGGCGAGTTAGCTGCGTTATGGCCGTTCTATGGCGACAAGCGGCTGCTGCTGACGAAGCCCGTAGTGTATCTGCCGCACTATTCGCAATCGGAAGCGCCGGTTGCGCCGTTGCGGTACATTCTCTCGCTCACCAGCAGGCATACAAAGGGAAACGGTGCGCTTTAGCAACGTCTGGAGTCTTTCTTTAGGCGCTAAATTCAGCCGAAACAATATCCCACGACGCGTGGACACACAGTGAACGTATGGTAAAGCTATATGTGTAAAACCATGAATTAATTAATCCGCAATGAAAAGGTCAAGTAGCAGGTCTTATTGGCTTTGTTCCTGCAAGCAAAAAAACTAATAATCTCTGACTGAACTGTGATGTACTCAACAGCCAGACAAAAAGTTCAGCATTGAACGCTTCATTCAGTACAGTGCATCCTACGGAAAAAATTTCGGTGAAGTGTCCGGGGTCAGATATGTCTGACTTCAGAAACAACCAAAGACTGCAGATGTAGAAGTACGTGACAGTACTACTACTGCAACAAGTAACTTTAATAGGGCGAACTGACAATTGCTGGCCAGCAGTATAGCTAAACTAAGAATAGGACTTTAATAAGAACTACCATAGCAAATAGCTACGACTTTCAACACGTTTTGATACACAGCTCTCCAGTGTCCGGTGGCCAACAAAGGCAAGGTGATTTTTTTTTTAAAATTTTGACTTTTTATAAACCTTTATTGAGCCGCTATAACCAATAAGCACATTGGGAATTTATGTGAAAGCATAGTTCGGTCATTAACGGTTGAATAAGGTGTTATCATCCGGCAGGACAGCTTTCCGGGCAGCGGAAGGCAGCATATAAGTAGTCCAGAATTATTCGGTTGGCATCCACCTCTTCCGGAGTGCATTTAGCTTTTGCCTTTGGCATGTAGCATTGCTCGTAGCTCTTTATATAACTGCGGTAAAATACAAGAACGATAATTATGGATAGTTTTCGGATGTCAGTATGATTGGTAACTCCACCATGCGATAGTTTCAACTTATTTATGTAGGCAAGCTGCCTTCGACGCCATCTTACTAAGTAAAATAACATATCAGTATCTGAAAGATCTTTGGGATATTTCTATATGATCGTGCGCCCTTTTCTGTTAACACACTCAGTCTTATTCCCTCTTTGTTTTCACGAACTCACCAGCACGAGTCATGCACAAGCTTGTCTCGAAGAAGGAACGTCATTGGTGGAGTAGTTTCGATATCTTTTGGTAGGACGCGATCCAAAATTTGGCCCGTGCAACGCTTATGATCTCGTACCATTTTAAAGATGCAGGACGTGAATCGTACCGCAAGAGTTATCGCATCCGGACGCAGGATGATTTTCTTGATTCCAAACTGCCCTGTGCAGCAAGGTGCGCGTCCGTGTAATTCACCGGCACGCAACGCTCGACGATCCGGCGAAGTTGTCCCGCATGCGGATGAAGGGTCTAAGTTTTGAAAGTCAGTGAAAATCAGATTTTCATAAAACGGTTACGATGTTACAATTACTGATTTTAGTAACTCGCTTAGCACCCAACACCGTACTTCGCATGGGGCCTTTAGTTTTCCCCTCATGCAGTACGGGAAACCATTGAAGGGCACGCAAGACGCACTTAAAACTGATAAACTGACATCCGTTCAACAACTTCAGCTGCAGTGGAAATCCGTTTTTTAACGTGTATTAATTTAATTTCAATTCGGTGTATTTTTAATTGCAAGTTTAGCAGTGTAATTGTTATCCGGTTTCTTGAGAAATTATCCAATTAATGCACTTTAGTATTTTATAATTACTTTATTTGGAGAAATATATAAATTTTTGGTTTATTCCTTGATTTTATTTCCCTGTTAATTTACGAACGCGCCCGGAATCTCCGGGCATATCGAAGTGACCTTAATCCAGTTTTTGTGTTTCCCAAAATATTAGATTTTAATCATATATATCTGAAAATATTTTTTATTCATGAATGTCGATTAAGTTTGATTTTAACTGTATTTTCTTTCCACCTTAAACGTTATGTTTTTTTCCACAAACTAAATTTTATTTATTCGCGAATTTATTTGTTTTCCCATCTGCCCATTGCCCAGCAACACCCGAGAATCACAGCCATAATGCCATTCACACCAATAGCACGCCAAAGAAAACTAAAGACTAACGAGCGTCCAAACCAAACACACACCGGAACCAAATAATACCGCCTGAAAAATCATGCATCTTTTTCGGCAATAAACAGTCCCCAGGCCTGATCGCCGGCATGACAGCGGCCCACCTTGGCGTTCCATCCGCTGACGATCTGCTCGTAGTCCTCGCGGGAGAACTGCTCCACAAACTCCGCCTCCAACGGCTCGAATTTGCGCAGTTCATTGTGCAGCACACTGATGAACTGCTGCGTCCGGTCGTCGGCTTTCACGTGCACGAAACCCACTTCCTCCAGCAACTACACGCAAAAGAGTTAAGGTTATCGACAACTTCTCCGTGCAAAGACGCGCTGATGTTACGCTATACAATTAGTTACCAATTTAGCAGTAAAATTAATTATATAAAATATGAAATTAATATTAACGTCCAGTAAAATACTGTGAAATAAACCGAGCCGAATTCAATAACTAATTAGTTAAATTTAAACAGAACTATTCATTAAATTGTTTTCATTATAAGTGTTAAAACTAGTGAAAAGAATGGTTAACTGAATAAATATGCTAAATTTAACTACTGCTGTATATAAATTACAAAACACAATCAATAAAACTAAACTAAAGCCGCAAAAGTTAAACAAAAATTCCGCATAATTATTCAGAATAAAATAAAGGTCACTTCTATGCGCCAGGGATTTTCCGGCGCATAGCGCTTTCGTAAAATACAAGTACAAAAACAAAAAGTATGATACATAAATCGGTAGAGCAGATATATATAAGCAGCAGGATCGGCTCTATCAGCCAACTTTTTAAAAATTAGAATTAATAATTCTATTAATAAATAGAAAATCGAATTAAAAAAATGAATTTCCAGCGTGGGAAAAATAATTTCGATAATTCGGAAAGAAAAATCGTGATTGGCTGGCTGCGGATAAGCCCCGCCCCCCAAGCACAACAATAGAATATTAAAATTCAAAATTCAAAATTACGTAATTGGCCTAGTGGCTAACGTACCCCGGCACCACTGGTACCGGGTGCAAACATTCCACTCTTGCTCTTCTTCAGTTTCCAGATCACCGTATTTCAAAACAGCATTTTCTATTTTCGACCTGTATCCTTGAAATTAACACTTGTGACCATGGTTAAATTTCAATGTAAACAGTGTGGAAAAATTATTGCACGTAGAGATGATATGCAACGCCATATCAAAGAAGTTCATAGTAACAAGAACCGCGTGACCTGTGAGAACTGCCGCACCGAAATGCTTCAGCGAGCACTTCCACGCCATCAGCGCAGTAACTGTCCACCAAAAAGAAAACCGCGGGAGCCCCGCCTGAAAGCCGTTGTTCCTACGGGGAAGCGTAAGCCTACGAACCCCACGGCGGTTACACCAGCGACAGCAGCTCAACCTGCATGGAATTCTACAATGCCGCCGTCAACTGGATCAAGTGCGCCACCGGTTTCGCAGGGAAAAGCTGTGTTAGTTTCGCGTGCTATTGATGTGAAAAATGTTAACCAGTTGAAATGTGAACGCTGTGGAAAATTTGTGGGATTTATAGAAAAGTCAGTCTCGGTTATTTCTACTGAATGCCATGATTGTCGGCTTGAAGCCGTACATTTGTTGTTCGCACTCAGTGGCGGGAATTGACTGTGAACCAATTAGAATAAAATTAAAAATGTCGTAGGTGTGTGCTTGCATTCGCTTACCCAATGCCATGAGGTAAAAGTAGAGCAAATGTTAAACAATGAAAAAAAATCGTGCCCGGTGCACGACTTTTTTGTTACAGCTCGGTCACAAATTAACTGGCACAGTATTTATCCTTAAATTTTGTCCATACTGCGTTTTTGTTTACCGCTGTTCTTCGCGTTTTTCCTTTGAAATTTCATCAAAATACTTATTGAACTAAAGAAATTGGAAACCTAAGAAAGCCTAAGAAAACCTAAATAAGTCGCACGACGGCAACATGGATCCCTTTATACCGCAGGACGACTTTGAACGCCGCGTCATAGAGCTGCTATATTTCCGACGGGACGAGCTTATGCAGCTCGAATATTTTCAGTTGGATTTGCAGGAGCAGCTCAACGCTGCGCATGCTGCGCCTGCTGCTATGCAGAATGTGGAGCAAGCGGCCGCGCCGGTCAATGCGGCCGGCGGCGGTGGTGGGGCTGCTGTGGAGGACTGGGGGCCGGAATGGCCACCCGTTGTTGTGGAGGAAGTGCCGATGAATGGGGACGCTGGGGGATGGGGAGCAAATGATGGCCAGCCGGCTCCGGCGGGTGGATGGTGGGATGCCCCCGAGGGCGAAGACGGGATGCCAGAGCAGGCGGAAGAAGAAGAACCGGCCGCCGAAAGTGACGCCGATTCGGGCTTGGGCAGTGACGGGGAGGACGCGATGGACACCGAGGAAGACGAAGAAAACTAACGTAAGACCTTTTTGTTATTCAATCATAATTTTTCAATAATAGTGCTGGGAAAATCATTTTGTGTGACCGAAATTAAAATGGAAATGAATGGGAATTTTGCAAAATTTTCACGGTAGAATTTGCAGTCTTCATGCGCACGCGATGCTGAGAAAAAATGCAATAACAGTCAGGCAGTCACTAATCGTAGGTTTTTTTTGTAGGGAAGGATGGCGGAGGACATTCGTTTTTTCTTTCAGTTTTGAATTTTTATCTCTTATTGTGACTTTGTCTGAATGAATTATCCCACCACCAAACTACGCAAGTTGTTGTTGATCATAGTGTTATTTGATTAATGCTGCTATGGAAAGCTATTTCTTTTCGGATGCTTTTTATGAAATTCGCGATGTGTATACGACGTTTATTTTTTTAAATTTTTTCTGCGCGGATTAAGAGAAAATAAAAATTCCAGCGAGTAGAAAGAAACTCACATGAGCAGGCGGTTACTTTCACGAACATTCCACTTCCGGTGAGAAATCATTTTCATTTGAATTTGAGTTTGTACATTTGGTCATCTACGTCATATTAATTCTCAATGGATTTCGTGTGAGCATTCCCAACGCCACCATGGGATACTAATGCGAATGGCACTTGTGTGATGTATGCCCAATCAGGGAGAGTTTCGCTAACAGGTTTCCTCACATTATCGTATGCAGATCGTTCCAGGCGAGCGGAGAAACGACTGAAAGACGATGTGCTGCCGTGTGTTTTTAAAGGTATTCCCGATGCCATGGGTCCGCAGACAGATGCTGTGCAAGCAAGCAGACAGCCCAAAAATATCCTCTCAGTAAGTTTGAGTATTTTATTTTATTATTAATGCCTCCTAACGTTCGGGACTGTTTTTATTAGTTTAATTGTGTTACTGTTGTCAGTTGCAGTGAGATCTTATTTAGAAAGCTGAACGGTGCATTTTGCTATCCAGCATAATTTTCCCTTCCCTGAACCATTTATTTGGTAAGCGTAAGATGTCAATGGCCCGAAAAATGTCACAGTTTAATGATTTTAGTTGTATTAAAACCATTACGCTCGCTTGAGAGTTAGCTACAAAAAATGGTTTTCTCAATTTTTTAATTACCGAAATGTTAATATTTTCTGTAATTATTTTGTATTACAATTCGAAATTTAGTGTACGTACAATACATGATGTTGATTCGCTAATAAATAAATGTGCTCTATTATAGGTTAGCTCCGCAAATACCCGTTCCGAGAAGAAATCCAGTCATATCTACCTATCCCCCCATTTATCCTCATCAGTTTATTATCCATAGTTCCTGTCGTACGAAGCCTTACACGAAGCCTTCCTGTCGTGCGAATCCTTAGTCGTACGAAGTCGTACGAAGCCTTTCCGTCTTCCGATTAACGCACTACACTTTTCCACAGTTTCCTTGATTTTTTTACGAGATCCAATAGTTGAGTTGGTCATATCCAGAACGACCGCGATGCAACTGTCCTCTACTACTCCTTCAGTCCCTTCCGTTTCGCAACACGTTGTACTAGCTGGAGATAATTTACTGGAAATTAATACGTTCGATCCCAATACCCTAAGCGTGCAAGATTATATCAATGAGCAAGTTAAACTGTCTGATACGCAATGAAAGGAAGATGCGTTTTATATCGTCAATCTGGGAGATGTCGTCAGCAAGCACCGTATCTGGAAAGAAAAGCTGTCCCGTGTTGAACCGTTCTATGCTGTAAAATGCAATGATGACATCGGAGTATTGCAAACTTTGGCCAGCTTCCGAACCAGATTCGATTGTGCCAGCAAAAATGAAATCAACAAAGAGCTGTCGCTGGGCGTTCATCCCAACGGGATCATAATTGCTCACCCGTGCAAGACATCCTCGCACATCAAGTTTGCGGCTGAACACGTCAACACGATACCCGCATGACCACTTTTGACAACGAGCCCGAACTGCACGAGCCCAAACGATCAAACGTCTCCATCCTGGATGCAAGCTGCTGGTCCGTATTCGTACCGATGGCCCGCTGGCTGTGTGCAATCTGGGGATCAAGTTCGGAGCCAGACTGCAGGAAGCCAAGCGCTTACTGGGTGTAACCAAGGATCTGGAATTTAGTGTAATCGGGGTCAGCTTCCATGTCGGCAGTGGATGCACCAACGTGGATGCCTACGCCAAGGCCATTATGTGGGTTTGCGAATTGTTCGATCACACTAAGGAAACTGGAACGCCATTGACGATGCTGGATCTGGGTGGTGGATATCACGGACAAGTTGGGGCTCCTACTAATTTTGATGAGGTATGTGCCGAATTTTTGATATTACAGGTTTTCTTGGCATATTGGTCGATGAGTCATCCTCTAACACATACTCGTACACTGTGTAGAAGCACTTCATGTCTTGGCTTTTAAATACAGTGTATGAGCTTTTTTTCGGCGGGTTAAGCTAACTCTACCTGGAAAAAAATCGTTTTTCGGTTTGCGTATTTTGTGAAACTTCCGAAAGTTTACGATTTTTACGGTGCTGAGATGCGATTTATCGACTTTTCGTTACCAGATGTTGCTCTTAGCCCGTTAAGGGGTGGGAATATTGTGTTTGCGTTTAACAGTCTTGAGAATGCCCCCACATGCGGGCTTGAAAGACTGGGAAGACCGCCTGCATTTCCGTATTGTCGGCACTTTGTGAATTGTCGGGTCATGTGCCCTGATCAATTTTATGCCTATCCGACAACACCGCGCGAGCGGAAATTGTCGCGATGCGGTTTATTTATGCGTATTTTGATTTGCAGATTGATGAACAAGTAAACCCTGCCCTGAACAAATACTATCCGTCTGAATTGGGAATTCGCATCATTGCCGAACACAGACGTTACATGGTCGTTTCCGCATTTACGTTGGCTGTCAACATTATCGCTAGGCGTGTGGTGGATGCGCAACCGGTATGATTAATTCCTGTACAAGAAAAGTATTATAAGTCGATAGATTATTACGTTAATCTCCCTTTACAGAAATCGGACGAGAAACCACCAAGTTTATGTATTACATCAATTACGGCGTCTATGGCTGTTTCAACCGCTGTTCTACGTGCTATCAGAGATGTTCAATTCCAGCATTATGGGGATATACGTGCGACGGAATCGACTGCATTGTCAAATCCTGCTGGTCGCCCGAGATGTCAATGGGATAATGGCTGATCTTTGAGGATATGGCGCTTTCACCTGTGATGCCTCATCGACATTCAACGGTGTGCCGCGCCCATCCATGATTACATCGTGTGTCCATGAAACTGATTTCGCGCTGTTCCACAATCATCCTCAGCCGGTCATGGAAGAGATTCAGGAAATTACTGCGGACATGGGAGAGTGCCGAAAAGTCTGTCGCGTACAACCACTGACTTTCGGCGAGGGTGTTAGCATGGAAGAACAGATTCTGGAAGATGTGGCCATTCAGTTGCGCTGCCCAACGGGTGGACTATTACGAAGTGCCCTAGCTGCTGAAAGTGGTGTTAATATATATCGGCAATTTATGCAGGGATTATCGACAGCCAGTTTCGTATACGTTCTTTACTACTTTATTGTTGTAAGACAATTTTTTCTCAGCGTCTGTATTTCGTTTTGCTAGTCTTTTGCATCAACATGTCTAATGATAATCAGAGCATGTGTTTCTTGAGCGGTAGGATGTGAGCGTCTGATCTGCAACGATTATCTATAATCTATGCCGAAATAACTTAAGCCGACTACTGTAGTGCACCACAACTGTAAATGCTTAATAAAAAATGGAATAGACGTAGTGAGCTATTGTGGAAAGCGCCGCATTCGGCACGTAAATATTGTATTAAAAACTTAAAAATTCCTTATTGGCTTAGTGGCTAAGCGACACATTTTGTACTCGTTTACATGCATATAAAGAAGATGCGGCAGCAAAATTCAACATTCGATCTCACTTGCTTGGTTTTGCGTAATAGCTGCAAATCTTTTGTTTTGGACTTTCACAATTATTGCTGTATTGTGTTACCATGGATAATAACACCGACCATCCCGCTCCTGCCGCTCATTTTCAGGATGCCACCGCCCAAGTCGAGGCATACCTGCAGACCTTGGCGCCGACGACGTCCACGTTGTATTTTGATCATTTTAAGATGTTGGAAATCCCAGCAACGCCATTGCTCGCCCAGTTCACCAACATCCAGTGAGTTTTAGTTGCATTATTAATTTTGAAATATTCAAATAATTCGGCAAAAATTTTAAAATTGATAAAAATACGTAAGTAAATGAAAAGCAAATTTATAGATCCATCACTGCGGCCAAGTGTGGCCTTACATCGCTCGCCAATCTCCCCAGTAAAGCGACATTGCAGTCGCTGTACTTGGAGGGCAACGCTCTTTCCGGATCGGCCTTGGAGGCCCTCCGTGACTGTCACTCCCTCCGGCAGCTCCACCTTCCGGACAACCTGTTTGACTCGGCGGATGACTTCCGACCGATCCGAAACCTGCCTTTGGATGTACTGGATGTCGGATACAACCCGATCACCCGCAGTTCGTCCTGTCAGGAAGCACTGGAGCTGCTGTTTCCCAACACCGACATCCAAGTGACCGGACACCTCGTCCAGGAGGATTCCAGCAGCGATGAGGAATCGGAATTATATGTTTCCGATACTGGTAATTATTTTTATTAATGTTCTTAATTACTATCTAACCGTCTTGCGTTCCTTTTTATTTATCAATTATATTTTTTTACTAGAATTCGAAGAAGAATCCACCAAGGATTCTGAAGAAATGGCAGCCGCCGTCAAGGCGCTGGAAGAAGGTAAACTTGATTTTTAAGCTGAATTATTTTTAATTTGCTTTTAATTCTTTTTATTCGTAGATCCGGATTGGGAAATGGATCATGTGAGCAACTCGTGCTCCGAGGATTCTGCGGATTTGGAAATGTAATTTGTTTGTTGTTTTTCCGCTACTTGTGTTATTTTTCTAGCATTGTTGAATGAAATTAATAAAAATCAGTCGACTGCGGTCTCAATTAACGTTTGACGGATTATTAAGTGCTCGCACATACGTTAGTTCAGTTTACTTTTACAAGTATTTGCATACACATACAAACTTAACGTTACCACAGCAACGCTCCGTAGCTACTTTACCCATCTAGTTGCTAGTCTACCCAGCCAGTTGCTAGCGTATACGATTTATTACAACCTGCAAAATCAGTTGCTGACTTACACCACTGGAACTCGATCTCATGTAAATTATTTGTAGTTATCTGCTATTACAAACTTGTAATATTTGACTTACACGATTTATTTGTTTGTACTAATCTCTAAAATGTCCGAGTACCTTTCTCCAATGGATTGGGAGGCCTGGGGCCGTAATTTTAATGAAAGTGTAGCGTCCTTTAACGCTGAATTCGATATCGTGGATGAGATCCTGCGGGAAGCTGGTGTGGTTCCCGAAGTGCGCGAGGGATTTGTCGATCCGGATACACAGAAAGAGCAGTTCCTGCCTCGTTACGAGGCCATCTCCCCGCCGCCGCTCGAACCGGATCCTGTTCCCGTTCTTATCCATGTGCCGGAACCCAGCAATACTACCCTGTTTCAACCGCCATGCCAACTGGTGCCAGCGTTCGACCCAGCGCCTCCGATGAACCCATCCCCACTTTCGCTCGGTGAACAAGCATCGCTGCACGAGTTCCTCCAAGTCCGACCTGGCGGCTTGGTTTCGATGTTCGCCAACGTGGACACTGTGACTTTGGCGCAAGCCGAGCGTTGACGATCAACATCACCCGTGAGAATGGCATCCCGCAGTTCGCGACCTTGCATACCAGCCGTGGGAAGGAGAGGGCCGGCTGTGCCACCACCATGGGCGAGCTGCGTGCAGTGCTGCGCTTTCTCCTCTCCGCCGAGTGCGAAGCCCTGAGCCGCAGTCCGTCGCCACCTGTCCAGAGGAAAGAGCTAGCCAGCCCGTCGTTTCGAAAAGAGTTCTCTCTCACCCTGCACGCCGCCTGGATCTCTGGCAAGCACCTGCAGCTGCGGATTTCGCGCGTGGGCGACAACCATCGCAGCGTAGCCACTCCCAAGATCAGCCAGACTACCCTCCAGCGCCTCCGGGGCAAGAACTGGTACGAGCTCCTCCCGCAGCTCTTCCCGGGGTTCTCCCATGGGATCAAACGTAAGGTCACAAGTTCATTCAAGTTCAGTTCATTGTTCAACAAGTTCAGTTCAACGTTCATAAAGTTCAATGTTCATTAAAGTTCAATGTTCATCAAAATTCATTTCCGTTCAGTTCGATGTTCATATTTTCCCGTTCAATGTTCACTGAATCTAATTTTTTTATGGTAAAATGTATTTGTTATATTGGCTACAACGGCAAGAACTAACTAAATTATTTCTTCATTTTTTTAGCGCTGCCGCAGGAGTTTTGGAACGACTTCCGGGCTTACCTGGCTATAGAAGCCGTCCATGCTGCGCGCTCGAAGGACATGGTTGGACCGACGGAAGACCAATTGTTTTCCATGTTAACCGAACTGCATGCTACCAGTTTTTACAGCATTTTAATTGAACTGATGCCTGTGTATTCTGATTGTTCTTTTACATGCTTTGCAAGCATTGAATACGTGCGTCAGCAGTGTCAGGTGTTAAACTTTCCTGTCAACTATTGTGTAGCCTAGCCACTGCGTAGGTTAGCAACAGCAGTGCGTACGTTAGCTCCTATCAGTATTTCAGTTTTTGCTCACTTGTTCTGAATAAAATTCAGTTAGCGTGTTCTTTGTTCTGAAAGTGTTGCAAATAAATTTTAAAAATGGATTACACATTATCAGATATTGATATGGCTGACTTGATAGCGGATGGTGATTGGGATGATGATGATGGTAATATGCAGTTAGATGATGATACTTTGCGTGATGCCGCGTTATTAGCAGCAGCAGATGACTGGGAGTATGAAGATTCCGTGCCCCAGTGCGGTGGTAGTGCGAGCATAGCTGATAGTGTTGACGTTCGGTGCATCGGTCGTAAATATTCTCGAAAGTTTCGTGTTCATCTTAACACTTTTGATATTCAAGTTTCCGAGTTAAAGGATATTCCACACAGTGATATTCCGCAAACTATTTGGTGTATTCTTGAGTACATTTTGTCTGTTGTTTTAACTGGTGTAAGCGACCATGACGCGGTACGCCTACGTGTAGATTCTCGTCATTTTAATCGCCCTTTGTACACGTCCTTGACGCTACGGTCTGAACTCAGTGTAAAACGTTGGATGGCTGATATTCAGCGCGTTTTGAATAGTCATGAAGAGTTCATCATTGATGATTCCTTCCAAATTTTTGTCCAGCATACGGAAATTCCTGTGGGTCGCTGTCTCAAGGATGTACCTGCATTGCTAATGCGGCGGTTGAAGAAGATGAAGTCCGTGGTGGTTGTGGACGGCAACGATGACCTTTGTATGGCGCGCGCCTTGATGATTGGTAAAGCCTTAGCCGACAACGACCAGAAGCTATTCCGAAGCCTGCGACGTGGTAAGCGAAAGATTACAAAGTTAGCCAAGCAGCTTATCCAGGAAGCCGGTTTACCAGAGCGGCCGTACAGTCTGAGTGATATCCCGCGTTCGAAAGAGTTCTTACGAAATATCGCATTATTGTGGCTAGTGTTGATCATGCGAACGCGATAGTCCATAAAGGTCATAAGCATAAGAAGACCATAATTCTGCTGCATCATGATGGTCATTTCGATCTTTTGAAATCGTTGCCGGCGTTTTTTAAGCAGAGTTACTGGTGTTTTGACTGTATGAAGGGGTACGATAATCGCATCCATCACCGTTGTAGTGCTTATTGTTCTTTATGCCTTCGTGTTGATTGCCCGCGAGATGCAGTTAATCCGATTGTTTGTGGGGACTGTAATCGTACTTTTCCTGGGCAAGATTGTTTTAATTACCACAAGGTCGGTAGTGCAAAGGGTCGGCATCGACAACGTAAAGCTATCTGTGCGACCGTGAGGCTGTGTGCCCAGTGCCGATGTATTTACTCCAATGCCCGGCGAAAGCCGGACAATCCCCATCGTTGCGGTGAGACCAAATGCAAGACATGCGGTGTGTTTGACCTCCCGGCTGATCATCGCTGCTACATGCGTCCCAAGCCGTTTACGTTGGACCGGAAGACGAAATGCAGCGCCTCCAAGTTTTTGTATTTTGATTTTGAAACTTATGTTTCATCGTCAGGCGACCTTGTGCCCAACTTGGCGGTATGTTTTGACGCTGCATATATTTCATAGTGTAACTACAAAATGCTGTGTTATAATAGGTGGTGCAGAATGACGAGGGGGTTGAATGGATTTTCCCGGACTCTGTTAGCGATATTGGCCAGGACGTTACCGATGACCTTTGCGCATTCCTTTTCCAGGAAAACCACCATGGTTATTACGTCATTGCCCACAATTTTAAGGTATTCTGTCCAGACAGTTCATTTAGATTCACTCTGGTATATCGGACTGCTTTTCATAGGGGTTTGACGGATACTTTATCCTCAACTGGTTGCTGCGTAATGGCATCGTCCCAAAGGTCATCATGAATGGCGGCAAGATTTTGATGTTGGACGTCCCGGCACCGTACAACATCCACTTCCGTGACAGCTACAACTACAATCCGCAAAGTTTGTCCAAATGGCCGGCGACCTTTGGATTGGAGAATGCCAGCAAGGGAACCTTTCCCCACCGATTCAATCGGCCCGAGAACTGGAACCGCGTTGTGCCTTTTCCTTCCAAGGACGAGTACGGCTATGGCAGTATGAAGCTGAAGGACCGGATGGATTTTGACAGGTGGTACGATGCGGAGTTTGCGGCCAAGGGCGGAGTTTTTGATTTTCGGAAAGAGTTCGTTCAGTATTGTCAGAATGACGTCACGGTATTGCGTCAGTGTTGCCAGCAGTTTGCCCAGCTCTTCACGGACATTAGCGATGGCCTGAATCCTTTTGTCTCGGCCGCCACCATTGCCGGAGTCTGCAGCGTGTACTGGCGGACCTTCCCGCTGAAGCCGGAGCAGATCGGCCTGATTCCCAACCAGGGCTTCGGACGCAACCGCCCACAGTCCGCCAAGGCCCTTCGTTGGCTACAGTCGATGGAAGCCGAAGGTCAGTGCGAAATTCAGTCAAAGGTCACCGGCTCAGAGCACAAGATCGGCTCGTACTTTGCAGACGGATTTTGTGTCCAGACGAATACGGTTTACGAATTTCACGGCTGTTGGTTCCACGGCTGTCCTCAGTGCTTTGCCGGCAATACCGTGCATCCATACCGCGGCCTAAAGATGTCGGACATTTACCGGGAAACCATGGACCGCGACCAGTATTTTAAAGATATGGGATACAAGGTAATTGTCGTATGGGAACATGAGTATGACAGGATGCGCGTCACTGACCCCGAATTCAACGATTATGTTCGCACCGTCAACATTCAAGCCGGAATCAATCCGCGGGATGCCTTCTACGGTGGACGCACCAACGCGGTCAAGCTCCATCACAAGGTGGTCGAAGATGAACGGATCTGTTACTACGATGTCTGCAGCGAATATCCGTTCGTCAACAAGACCAAACGGTATCCCACCGGACATCCGACCATCATCACTAAGGATTTCACGGATCCGCGCCACTACTTTGGCCTTATGTCTTGCAAAGTGCTGCCGCCAGACGACCTGTACTTGCCCATCCTTCCGTACCGAAGCAAGGACAAGTTGACCTTTCCACTGTGTCGGACCTGTGCCGACCAGCGCATCTAACGCCCCTTGTGAGCACGAGCCGCACGAGCGCGCGCTGACTGGCACATGGTGTACACCGGAAATCGCGGCAGCGCTGGACCGTGGTTACGTCATCGCGGAAATCTATGAGGTATGGCACTTTGACCAGCACGAAGACCACCTCTTTGAAGGATACATCAACAAATTCCTAAAGATCAAGACCGAGGCCAGTGGATGGCCGACGGACGTCACGACCGAAGACCAAAAGACCCAATACATCCAGGAATACCAAGCCAAAGAAGGCATACAGTTGGACCGTGAGAAGGTGCAGGAAAATCCCGGTTTGCGCTCCTTGGCCAAACTGATGCTGAATAGGTAAGTGGGTTACAGGATTCCCACTTCATGAGCAGAATTTATGTTTTGTTGTAGCTTTTGGGGCCGCTTGGGTATGCAGAACAACAAGTTGACCACGGAGTACGTTAGTGACCCGGCCCGTTTTTACGAACTGCTGCTGTCCGGCCAGTACCATGTCCACTCGTGGGACCTTTTTGGAGAAGAAGTCCTGCAGGTCATGTACACCAAGGAGGAAGGCTTCATTGAAGATAATCCTAGCACGAATGTGGTACTTGCTGCGTAAGTACTAGTGACCTCGCACGTTTCTGGCCATGACCTTTCTTGTTTTGACCGTGACCTTTCCCTGTTTCTGACTGACCGCAGGTTTACAACTTGTTGGGCTCGGCTGCATTTACTGCAATTCATGGAACAGGTCCAGGACCGACTGTTATACTTCGATACAGGTCAGTCAAAGACGTGCTGCGTTATACACGATCGGCAATTGCACTGTTGTATTGCAGACTCTATTATCTTCGTGGACCGGCCCGACCAGCCCAAGCCGGAAACGGGCAAGTTTTTGGGTGACCTTACGGACGAACTGAAACCCGGACAGTACATTACCGAATTCGTTAGCCTGGGTCCGAAAACATACGCGTACAGGACTAATGATGACGTCAGCATCGTTAAGCTTAAAGGTTTTACTCTCAATGGAGCTACTAGTGAACTGATCAATTTTGAGCGCATGTTGTCGATGTTGGACACTTCAGAAGAAGTGAATGTTAATTATCCTGATTCTATACAGCGCCATAAGCCCAGTTTAACTTTGCGGCAGCGCGACATGTCTAAGAAGTTTCGTATGACCTATGACAAGCGCCGAATTGTTGAGAATTGGAACACTTTACCGTTTGGCTATGTACCAAAGTGAATAAACAATAAAATCTGACGTTTGAAGTTTTAATTCATTTTGCAACAGTAATTACAGTAGGTCGACAAAACCGCAGCAAATCAACATTACAAAATCAATTAGTAACTATTAAAGTCAGAACATCAACAGCATTAAATACATATTCCGACTGCCCCATCTCCCACTGGTTGGAAGGAGAACTGCCAATGTAAGGACTGGATTCAGGAGTCTTGTGTTGATCTTTAGTCCGCTTTTGTTGCAGAAATGACTGCCGCGACAAGTCGTAGGAGGAGTTCACGAAAGGTCAGCCCGTAATGTTGTAGATAGCGGTGGCATTGCATGCTGTGTCGTTCACGCAGAGGTCCAACAGCCGAGGGCGGTGGGCGATAACTTTTATAATATTTTCAAGGCAGACGAACGTTATTAGAATAACAATCAACATTAACCACAATAAACCAATACAAAACTTTCCCGAGGCGGTTGTCGATGCGCTCGACCAGGTCCAGCCTGGGAATCATGCCCTGTAAATTCGCCATTTTGCTCTCTTAGGCGTTCACTGTTCACTTAAATAATTACAAACTGAACTTGAAATACTCATCTGCTGTGTTGGTAAGACTCTGCGTAGGTTAGCCACCGTGTCGCTCAGCCACTGTGTCGGTTAGCTACCGCGTCGGTTAGCCACCGTGTCGCTTAACCACTATACCACCGGAAACAAACGAAATAAAAGCCGTAATTTTCCTTGATTTCTTTTCCTTTTAAATAATAAACGAAAATGAGTTTCATGGAAAGTTTTGGCTGTTCCGAGTACGCCACGTACGAAGCGCGATTGGCAACGTATAGTGACTGGTGTCATCCTTGCAGGCTTAACGCGTCGCGCTCGTTGGCAGAGGCAGGGTTCATATATTCGGCCACATGCTTTGCAACGTGTTTCCACTGCAAGCGCACTCTGTCGGACGACTGGGAGGATGGGATGGATGCGTGGAAAAGCACGTGTACCTCAATCCATTCTGCGGATACGTGAGGGCCATGCGCGGGCGGGCGTGGGTGGACCGTGTGTACGACCTGACATGGGGAGGAGCCCAGCCTTTGGATTGGTGGACGTAGACATTTAAGTGTTTTCGACCAATTGTGTGCGTTTGAAAGCGCTTTTGTACGTCTAACTGTTGTTTTTTATGCGCAAACATGTATTCAGTGCTTGATAGTGATCCACGTTTTAAGGCATGCTTTGGCTGTTGTGTGCGGACCGACCATGTCGGGAAAAAGTGAATTTGTGTTTAATTTAATTAAAAACCGAGAGCAGATGATAGACCGACCGCCTGATCGCATTGTGTATTGTTATGGTGAATATCAGAAAGGATTTGATCTGCTACTAGAGGCAGAGCCGAAAGTGGAATTTGTTAAGGGCATAGAAGAAGTACTAGCCAATGATGATTTCTTTAATACTAATCAACACACGCTGCTTATTATTGACGACTTGTCACACGTGATCAATAAGGATATGCGATGTACAAAGTTATTTACGCAAGGCATACATCATAAAAATGTATCCGTGATTTTAATCCTTCAAAATCTCTATAAACAGGGAAAAGCGATGAGAGACATTATGCTAAATTGTCAGTATCTAGTACTGTTTAAGAACGTGCGTGACGTAAATCAGATTAGTACACTAGCTCGGCAGATGGGTCTACCGCACCTGGTGGACGCTTATCGAAAGGTCACTTCAGAGGCGTACCAGCCAATCATTCTGGACTTGAGAAGTAACTGCCCCGACTATTTAAGGGTGCGATCTCATGTGATGCCGGATCAGTATATGCGGATTTATTTAAGTAAGAACAACAGTACTCCCTGCCTAAAGCCATGTCGGAAAGAGTGAAGGCCTTAGCGCCCTACATTATTACTTTACGGAGTCTGAGGCCGAAACAGCGGAAGGTTTTACTAGAGTATGTTAATCGGAACCAGCTGAAAGGGATAGAGGAGATTGCAGTCAATATTATTAAAAATACCATTACCTTGCCGCCGGCTCATCTGGATACCTGTAAACGACACCGAAAGTCCCTGAGGCTCTTGGCACTACGCCGATACCCGACCAAGAAAAAGCGAAAGATCCTGCAGCAAGGCGGATTTATTGGAGCACTTTTACCCGTCATTGCCGGTGTGCTAGGCAGTTTAATCGGCAATGGATGAATTTTTAATTGTACCTAAGCGAATAATGGACGACCGCCTGGCCAATAAAATTCAGTTGAACAAGCAACCTCCGGAGGCGGTAGAAGTGATATCTCTAGACAATTTAGTTGCCAAGATCGTTAACCGTAATGATATAAGCGAGTACGAGAAGGCCAACCAGCTATCTTCAACGTTAGAGCGCTTTCTTGCACTGAAGCCACGTGCGATTCCCGAAGAAAACCCCATCCAAATTCCCAAGTACGTCGCGCCAAAACCACCCAAGCCGGCTAAAGAGCCCAAACGCAAAGTACCCAGGCGTCAGTTGAGTCCGCCAACTACACCAGCAGAAGTTGACCACCAGGAAATTTTTCATACACCACCATCCGGTCGACTGCGTGCCCGCAAAACAAAAGGAGGGCAAAAGGCGCAGGCAATCCACGAGCCAAGTGGATAACCTTACCGTAGCATGTCCTCTTTTTGCCGTCAGTTCTACGCCTTTGCCGAGTTTTCCGGATAAATTGTGTCTCAACGTGTTGCAATGAATCAACTCCTGAAAAATATCTGGACGCAAAAAATCCCGGAAGCTTTGGCGGCGTAGAAAGGTTTTATCAAGCGACAAAGCAACACAAACTGAACCGTGGGAAGGCCAAGGAGCTGTTGGAGGAACTGGATGAGTACACGGTAACAAAGGACCGTTCGAAACGTTTTAAACGCAATCAAATTGTGGTCACGGACCTTCAAATGCAGTATCAAATTGACTTGGCTGATTTTTCTAAATATTACAAAGAGAATGATGGTATAAAATATCTGTTGTTTGCCATAGACTGCTTTTCTAAAAAATTATGTGTGGTTCAAATGAAAAGCAAAAATGCTACGGAAACAAGAAATGCTTTGCAAAAAGTGTTTGATGACTTGGGTGAACCGATGCGTGTACAGACTGATAAAGGGCGCGAATTTGTGAATGATATTGTTCAGTCATTTCTGAAATCCAAAAGAGTGGAATTTTTTACATCCGAGAATGAAGATATAAAATGTGCCATGGTGGAGAGAGTAATACGCACTATAAAATCACGCATGGTCCGGCTATTCAGACACCGAGTGTCCACACGCTATACCGATAAGCTCAATGACCTGGTGCATTCGTACAACCGTTCTGTCCACCGCGCTCACGGCATGCGCCCTGTTGATGTCACCGAAGAAAATTCATTGGAAGTATTTAACAAGCTGTACAAAGACACTGTCGCTGAAGAACCCAAGTTTAAAGTGGACGATACGGTTCGTCTAGCTGTTAACAAGGGAAAATTAGACAAAGGATATAATTATAATTTCAAAGAAGAAATATTCACCATTGCCAAAGTCGTACGGCACAAGATTCCTGTATATCGGCAAAAAGATGAGCACGGCGTAATTATTAAAGGGCAATTTTACGAGAAAGAATTATCACGCGTGCGGAATGTGGAGAATAAAGAGCATACCATTGATTTTGTAATCAAACGGCGAAAAGGTAAAGCACTAGTGCGGTGGTTGGGATACGGGCCAGAACACGACTCGTGGATCAGTGAAAAATGTTTGAAGGATCGCCATTCTACTTAACGCTGCCCAGCGATGTCAACAGTTTCACCGAAAATACTGCATCGGACTGGACAACACGCCTTAAGCATCCCATATCACTCAAAGGGCGCTGGGAAATGGCTTTGGTGGAATTTCAGTGCAATAATTCTTTATATACTCTGAGTCATGACCAGCATATTATTCTGGATACTGTATATGGCCTGGAGTATACTAGAGTCTGGGATAAAGAGAAAGAGGCCAATACGGATCGGTTAGTAGAAATACTAGGGCGGAGTTCGTATACTGAGGACATAGTAGTGCCCGCTGGTAATTATAAAAATGTGGCGGCAATACTGGAGGTGATCAATAAGAACGCACCAGTGATGAGCATGAAGAGCCCTTATTTCCGCGTCAACGGAAGCCTTCTCAAGAACTTGAGCATTTTGCCAGAAAATAAGTATGTGCAAATGCAACTCGATAGCCATAATAATCAACGGGTCAAAATTACTGTTGGAACACCACGAACAACCGTGTATTTTCCCCCGGAATCCATGGCATTGCAGAAAATACTGGGATTTCGAAAATCACACCTAACAACAGACTTTTGGGATCTCACCCCACAAAAGGCAGATTTTTTGGCTGTTGATGGCGTTGTCGAAACGTTTATAGAAAAATGCAAGGATGAAAATTATTCCGAAACTCGGGAATTTATTGCTGATCAAGCGGCTAATGCCCATTTGCAAAATCAGAATTTATTTGTTTATTGTGATGTGGCTGACTACAGTTTAATTGGCGATACTGCAGCGCAGTTTTTGCGTAATGTACCTATTAGAGGCGGTACGGATCCTCTCGTGGAAGCAAGGTTCGACAAGGCCCATTATGTCCCTGTTATTGCTCAGCATTTTGAGACAGTGCACTTGACATTGGCTGATGACCTGGGAGAAAACGCCAAGTTCGAGAACGGCAAATCGTTGGTGAAATTGCATTTCCGACCGCAGAAGCTGTTTTAAAATGCCTTTAGTACCGTATGTTCCTGACCCACGGCGGTATGAAGACGTTTTCGTGGCGCAGACTGGTGGTAGCCCTCTTCTGCGCTATCGTGGTACTTTGCAGAATGGTTCTGGTTTTGCGCAAGTATTAAAGAATATTATTGCTAAGATTTCTTCATTTGCTAAACCTATTATACGAAGAGCGGCACCGCATGCTAAGGCAGCACTCGAAGCAGCAACACCGCACTTGCAAGAAGCAGCCACCGGAGCTATTAAAGACGTTGCTGCACAAGCCAGCGAAGCTATTAGTAGACGGATGCAGCAAGGCGAAGGTGTGCGGAAAAGCGTACTCGTAAAGCCCGTAAAACAACCAAAGCGTGCCCGTAGAATTCCCCCGACAAATATTCCTGATTTTCTGTAATCATGGCTATGATGATGATGCCCAATTCAGACCAGCAATGCAGTTGGAAAATCAGCTCTTTGCTTTGCCTGCAACATTGACCGACCGATGGCGCACTGAACACGAGAAACTTAATCCTACAACGATATTTACCGAGGATGGGACGGCTGGCGATATTAACTTCTACATTCCTCCTAGTACGGCCGGACTGTTGAGTTTAGGTGACATGGTACTGGAGTTGGAAGTGGCAATAAAGGTCAAGAAAAATAACCAGAATAATTTTGAAATAATCACTGCCGCTGAGGGGGTGGCCCCGGTGAACAATTTTCTGCATTCAATATTCCAATCGGTTCATGTAACGGTGGCTAATCGCCTCATCTCGGACGCGGCAACATTTTATCCGTATCGCGCTTATTTTGAATCATTGTTATTTCATTCTCCGGAAGCGCAATTTTCGCAATTAAGCTCAGCGGGCTATGCGCTGGATTTGCCGGGAAAAATGAACAATCAGACCGATAACACTGGTGAAGTATGGCGGCATGACCTTTTTGGGAAGGGAGAATATGTACAATTATCCGGAAAAATATTTGCCGATTTATTTGACCAAAGCAAACCGCTCTGTACGGGCATTCCTGTCCAAATACGATTAGTTATGAACCGGCCAGAATTTTGCCTACGTGTTTGGGATGCCGATAAAGATACCAAAACATACAAACCATTCATTCGGAATGCTCGGTTATCAGTACGCCGTTATATTCCGGCTCCGGACTTTATGACCGCTGTAGCCGGCCAGTTACTGAATCGCACGGTTAAGTACCACATTGAACGGATTGTCATGCGGGTGGCCGACATTCCGAAGAACACCAAAGTACTGTAGTGACCAATCTGCAGATTGGTCAAATTCCTAAGGTGGTATTCATTGGTTTCCTGGACAGCGAAGATTTTCACGGCAATTACCAGAAAAATCCATTTAATTTTCACCATTTCGACGTACGGCAGATAAGTGTGGAAGTGGATGGACAAAGTTATCCGACCAAACCATACAATGCTGATTTTGCGAAAAATCAGTCATTGGAATGTTACGATGGGTTGCTGGATGCACTGGGCGCAAAAAACCATCCCACCGGATGCTGGTCGGTCAATCGTAATGGCTATAACGAAGGATACGCTATTTTCGGTTTTGATTTGACACCTGGTCATACGGGGCGTGGACCGTTGACTTTAATCAAACAGGGAAATTTAAGTGTGTCGGTGACCTTTGCAAAGTCACATGCTAAATCGCTGATGATGGTGTGCATGATGGTGTTTGATAGTATTATTGAGTTTAACCAGCATCGTCAATTGATTGCTGACTTCTCAACATGAACTCGGAACAATTATCGGCGGCCATGCGGGCTAACCCTATTACTAGCTCGACATTCCGTGGTGTGTTTGCTGCCGATGAAGTACCAATGGATCTACAGCCTTATCCTGCATCATGTATCGTCAATACGGACCCAGCAAAGCAGCCGGGAGAGCATTGGGTAGCCATATACCAGGACCAAGCCAGTGTCATTGAATTTTTCGACTCGAATGGGAAATTACCGGCGTACTACAGCAACGCACTCAGGCAAAGATTTTCTGGTAGTGTTAGACTAGTGACCCAAGGCGAAGTGTTGCAGTCTGAATTTTCTACTGTGTGTGGACAGTACTGTATGTTTTTTATTTTACAGAGGTGCAGTGGTCAGCCATTTGGCTCAATTGTTAAAATGTTTACTGATAATAAGGCGAGCAATGACAAGATGGTTTGCCGAACTGTTAATCATTATTTCCAGCTTAATACAGAAATATGCAATAGCAAATTTCTAGAAAAACAGATTGTTCGTGCATTAATATGAAATAAATAACCAGTAATTACGGCATGCAGCGTTACGCGTTACATCATCATTTTATCCAACTGGGCACGCACTTCCTTACGGAACTGTGCCAAGTAGCCATCAACATCTAAATCAATACACTGACCCACATCAAGCTGATTAAGCAACAACAACACACCATGAATCTGCTTCTTTTCCAGAACGTCCTTTTCGGCAGTGTTCCATTCTTCATCCGTAGCGATTCCGCGCATCGGCGTACGACCAGTCGCATTTTCACGGTGCTCACGAATATTGCGGAACATAATTTCAGCCAATTCCTAATAATTAAATCGGACCAGTGTGAAAACCTGACGGTTTAAAAATAACAAAGTGCAAAAACTGACAGCTCAAAAATTACATGTTGTAAAATACACGCATCGCAAAAATTACACATTGTTAAAAACCGACAATTAAAAATGACAGTGTAAATTGTAACAAGTAAAATTAAAATAATTGTACGTATTCAACTAACCTGTTTCAACGAAACGGAAGCGAGACCAGGCTTGGGATCCGCGGCGACATCGTGAGCTTCGTTGGTGTCCCGGATCTCCTTCAGCAGCGTAAAGTCCACCACCAGTTCCTTGAGTCCTTCGTAGGCCTTCCGACCGAAAGAAATACCGACCTTGGTTGGGTACAAATCTTTGTTAGGCGACAGGTTGAAACGGCGTACAGTGGCCAGGTCCATGTTGTTGTAGCGGCTCCACTGGAAGTACAGGTTGTCGTCCAGGCAGTAGTGAGGAGACAGCTTTCCATTATCGAACAATGGCGGGCACGACGAGACCAAGTCGGCTTTACCAGTCAGCATTAATCCACAGAGGCGCAAAAAGTTGTTGATGGTCATGGCGATGTACTTGTTGGCATCCACAGGTTTAAAGGTACCATCCGGCTGCTCTTTGAATTCGGCTAGGACCACCTTCGTCCCTCCCTCCAACCAGCGAACCAGGGCAAACTTGTCGAACCCGATTTTGTAGACGGGCAGTCCCTGTTCAGTAAAGGCGTAGCGGGCATGCTTGCCGGTAAGAACGGATGCGCTGTTGCTGCTGCTGCTGGCGATGTCGGATTTCTTTTGGCGCTTGATAGGTTCCAGCTGCGTCCGGTCTTTGGAGATCTTCATGGTGATCTTGCGCTTAGGATTCTTTCGGGCCGGGGTCGAGGTCGACGGGATATCAGCAAGAAATTCCATTATTGAAAAATGTTGTTAAAACAAAAGGTCACCAGCGATTTTCAAAGTTAGATCAGAAAAGGAAAACAAAACTGAAAACTGTTTTTCAGGGCTCTGGCTGTAGACTGATTTTATACTGATAAGTGGTTAAAGCTCATCCACCAAATCGTTAGGCTAGCACTGTGTAAGTTAGCCACTGCAGTGTGTACGTTAGCCACTGCGTCGGTTAGCTACACCATTGCGTATGTTAGCCACTGCGTCGGCTAGCTACACCATTGTGTAGGTTAGCCACAAGAGCACTGCCAATACACTTCAAATACGAGCTACAGCAAAATCAGTTGTCACATTTGGATTTGATGTTCACTTGTCTTATTAGAGTGCTGTCAAAATGGCTGTTCCCTGTGTTGTTGATGCTAAATATGTTGAGATTCAAAATGTTAAAGTGTTTAAGCATTTTGCTATTATTTGTCCTGAGAAAGGCAAGAGTATGTTCGCGACAGTTTTCCATCCATCTAAGAAATACATTGTTGAAGAATATGGATTACGTAATGTGAACAAGGGTGTTATATTTGGCATGCAATTGTCAGAAAATATCCGCAGCCTGCGTAATACGATCGATACCTGGTACTCTGTTATGTTTGACGATTTCGGTGACGAACACGATTGTGGTCTTCCTCATTGTAAGGGCGAGCGTCAGTACGATGTGCAGTTTTATGCAAAGGGTGCAGACAAGTGTGCCGTCCTAGCCAGCATTCTGAAGCCAGCGACCGTTCTCAACCTGGACGATTTGAAGTGTCCATCGTTTTGCCAGCTGTCCAGTGAACGTCCAGACAAGTGGAATAAGCCTGTTGCGTACGCCAGATGGTTGGAGGGGTACCTGAACCAGAAGACCTGCACGACCTGCATGAGAGAGCGACCGGATACCAAGAAAGAGCTGACCCAAGATGAATGCGAATGCGGAACCGTCCACTGGATCGGTAAGAGTATTTGTACCGTAAGAATCCTTACGAATCGTTAGTCATTTGTACCAGTTGATTTTGCATATACGTAGTAGCAATGGTACTCGTATTAACAGACTGTCAAGGTGACCAATGTTGTGGCGACTGCGGAGCTAAACTGCATCTTGGACCTCGCTCAGTTGGAGAAGACACTGTCGATGGCCCAGTACCTACCGCATAGATTTTCCGGTTTACTCCTCCGGACACTGCATCCCATTAAAGGTCACTGTCAACTATATGCTAATGGCCGGATTACAGTCAACGGCGGCACATCTAGACGGGAGTCCTGCGCTCTCTTGCATTATTTTACTAGTGTATTACGTCAGTATGGTTATCGCTGTATGGTTACAAATTATCGTATTGTTAATGTAATTGGTTCCTTTAACTTTGGTCAGAAGTTAAATCTGGAAAGTATTAGTAATCGCCTGCAGTTATCCTATACTCCTGAATTATTTACTGGTTTGCCTATTCGCTTATCCGCATGCACTGCTGTTCTTTTTCATTCGGGGAAATGTAATTTTCTGGGCGCAAAGTCTGTGGAGTGCTTGAATGCAGCGTTAACGGAATTAAAATCAAAGCTGTGAACAACCGTCGCTTCGCTCGCCCTGTGTTGGTACCAGTACGATCGTTCACCTAGTACACTGCACTCAAAAGCAACTTACAAATCGATAAGCCAGCTCGTGCTGACTTGGTTGATAGAGATGACTCTAGTACGAAAACGAAGATAATAGTTTTCCCAACTTAGTTCCCAAAGCCAACTTTGAAAAGTTTGTTCTGCAGAACTCAGACCTTTTGGAGAAGCAAAAATGCAATGGTAGATTCAAAAGTGTTTCCTGTGATGTGATTGGTCCAGCAGCTAACTGGAACCAGCCAATCACGATTTTTCTGTCCGAATTATCGAAATTATTTTTCCCACGCTGGAAATTCATTTTTTTAATTCGATTTTCTATTTATTAATAGAATTATTAATTCTAATTTTTAAAAAGTTGGCTGATAGAGCCGATCCTGCTGCTTATATAATATCAGCATAAAGATTAAATAAATTCCATTCAGAATAAAAAACCCTAGAACAACTATGAAAACCGCTTCTGATTTTTAGAAAAAAAAATTGGATCCTTCATTTCATAACCGTTAAATCAGTCAACGCAACTAGCACAACACTACACCAAACAGTTCACGCCACCGATGTTGTGGCCAGTACACTACGATCACAAGCAGTTATAGCGCCGATTCGCGTCAAACTAAAACCCTGACCTGGCCGTACTGGGCGACGGTCAGCAGGATATATCCGCGCTGCTGGACATAGGTCTGGAAATCGGTGGAATGCGCCTTATCGCCGCAGCAATAGTCGGTAACCAGCAGTTTCCCGCCGGGTTTCAGCCATTTCTACACACAACGAAAAACCCGGGCGTATGCAATATGTTTATAACGGATTTTGTAGAGTAGTGGCGACATAGTGGTAGTAACGCGCAATTCAGGAAGTTAATATTTCAAAATATCTGTTATGCATTAAACTTGGATTTTTCTACAGTATAAACAACCATATTTTCATACACTGCATTTTTAGCATCACATTCATGCACAAAAAAACTAATTCCAAAGTTAAAAATACTGAAAAAATTATCAAGATCAATAAAACAAAATAGTCCACGATTACAGACTACCGTATAAAATTCGACATATTTTGTAATCTAAAAAACCACATATTTCTTATGCGATACAAATGCTTTAAGTAAAACACGTAAAAAGGATTTAGTATCACTATCAATGATAGAATACGCTTGTTTAGGTATCTACTGTTCTATCTATTTCAGCTTAATTCGCATTATTTACTGTTTTTAAAAATAATATTTAATTTATTAATGATTAATTTTCTATTTCATTTTTAGTCACCTATCTGTATTTATCCACGGTTAATTTTTATTGATAAACGCATGAGCATTTGTAAGCGGCGGAATAATTTAGCAAAGATTTATTTTTAACTTACTGCGCTTTATTTTTTATTATATTTGTTCACCAGTGATTTATTTTGTATTTATCAGTAATTTGTTTTAACTGATCAACGTACAAACATCTGCTGGAATAAGCGGCGTTTATCAGCGATATGCAGGATGACATCGCGGCTGTAGATGAGATCGAAGCTCTCGGCGGCATACTCCCGCGTCAGGATGTCGGCAATCTCCAGATCGACGCTGCCGGCGGACAGCACCGCCTCGCCGCGGCGCTCCACGGCGATGGAGAACATGTTGGACGACAGATCCACGCCCGTCACATGCACGCCGTATTCCTGAGAAAACGACATTTAGCAACAGCGCCCCAATTAAATTATAATTAAACTTTACACTTAACAATTAATATCTCGTATTAATTTATTATTTTTAATTGAATAGAAGGAATTTATTTCTCAATATGTACAAAGTGAGCTTCGCTCAGCAGTTATAATCAAATGAAGAATTTGTCCCAATTAGCGTGAGAAGAACTGTGCACAACACACTCATAGCATTACCGCGCATAATCTCCAAACTTAAACGTTGAAACAAGAAACAAGTCGAGTTCTCAAAAACAATTTTTTACCAATCTCCTTTAACGTGACAATGCCGGTCTCACACCAAGAGTTATTAAAGGATTTATTAACCATTGAATCTTACCAATTAATAACTTCAAATTAATTACTGCTGAGTGCTTAATTTAATATGACCATAATTAATTTACTATTTTTTATTACCACTTTATTATTAATAGCTAATTTTTTATGTATCCTCTTCCCATTGATCCTTTTCTCTGTCAACCTCGAATCTCTTTTTTTGCTGCGGTATCATAACAGAACCATAAAAACGACGAAAACCGTCCATTTCGTCTAATTTTATGGAATTTCTTATGTTTGGAATGGAATGGAATTTTATGGAATTTCATGTTATTTTATGGAATTTCTTATGGAATTTCTTATGTTTCTTATCTTATGTCTTATGTTTCTCGAATTTTATTAATTTTTTTTTTATATTGTCGTTAATTTTATAATAAGTAAAAGAAAACGTCAAACAAACAAGAAAAATTGAAATTTCGTTACCAAAATGTGACTACTGCACTGCTACAACGGGCTATGCGGGCGCTACGATATACAAGATCACACTTCGCGCCACTACACTACGCTGACACAGCGAATATCAATGCATGGGTACGATCCCCGATCAGGATAGCATAGAGGAAGTGTTTCTTTTGTAAGCGCCGTTTTGTTCTGGTGCATAGTTTGTACTCGTACCATGATACTTATTAAAGGTTACTTAAAACAAAAGTCGACACAGACTGACACAGTGTTTAAACAATACCAGCGCAATAGTATGATCACCTTGGCCATGTGGAAGGCGCTGCCGGCGATCCCGGCGCCGACGTCCAGGACATACTGGCCGCGCTGCAGCCCCACCATCTGGCAGAACTCGCTGGTGGTCCGCTGGCCGCCGGTGCTGACGAAGCCGTCGCCGAAGATGGCCTCGTACTTCAAAATGCCCTTGCGCGAGTACTGCACTTCATCCAGGAATCTCCCGAACTCCATCCCGCTGGCGGCGCACGGCACCTTCTCCAGTAACCAGCACATTCCGTGCGTTTCTTCGTCTGCGCGGGAAAAAAATTCATGCCGATTCACGTAAATAATAATGAAATAAACATATAACAGAAAAGACCATAAATAATAAACACATAAACAATTCCATTAATTCGCAAAACTTAAAATAAAATATCGTAAATATAAAGAAAAACCTAGAAAAAGCCCAGTACATTGCCGTGCGTTTCTTCGTCTACACGGGAAACAAAATACCTGTCGATTCACGTAAAAAATATTTTAAAAAAATATAAACAACAGAAAAGATGCATAAAAAATGCATCGAAAATCCTATTGATTCGCAAAACTTAAAATTTAATATCGCAAATGCAAAGAAAAACCTAAAAAAACGCAGCACATTAGAATAAAACGGACCTTATATAAACACAAAATGGCGACGGCTTACGTCATAAACTGGAGTTGGGAGCTGGACTTTCTAGTTACAATTCCCGGTTGCACTTTATAACTACAGCTCCCAACTCCCACACATGAGTCATCACAACTGTACACTGTATATATTTCATACGTGTATGAAACACGCTACATATGCAATACTAACATCCGCACACAATTCGATGATATTATCATTAGACAAAATTTTAATTTTTGATTGTATTATATAATCGGTTGTCTGGATTGTGTTTTCACTTTAAAGTAAGTATTAAAGGCACGAAATCATAATAAATCACCATACATAAGCAAGAAAATATACTATCAAAATGGCACGCCTAGTGTGTAAAAAGAACTTTTGCGAAGCAGTTAGCAGGAACATGCATTGTTCTAATGTTAATTTTAATAATATTGCTCGAGGCCTTTTTTCGGAGTAAGTCATAATATGAAAACCAGTATCAACAACTGTTCAGCACTGACAGTTGAAGATTTAATCAACGGAAACGTCACCCCATGGTCGAGTGTTAAATTCCGTGTCGACAATTCGACGCTTTGAATATGTAAGTCGAAACCGTTTATTTATTTCTTTTGCGGAAACCTCCAATTTACGCTTATTCCGCGTAATGTTAAACGGATAGTTCACGGTTACATCATTTGGCTGGTCTTGCGGTGCCAGGCTTTCTAATAGCATTTCCTTCAGGCTTTCGAGGTTCAACTGTTTCCTGGCTTTCCTTGTTAAGGTAAAGCCCTTGACCTTATCGTTTCACTGCCAGTGTTGGTGCGGTACGCGTAGCTTTAGGCCCTGAAAAGAATGAAGTATAAATACTTATAAGCTGCACCGTAAAACAGCTTAACGTAGATCCGAATGTACCGAGTGCAACAAATTCGTTGATGTGCTCATTAGGCTCCAAGGACGATGACAAATCTCTAAACATGTCCCCACTGGCGGATCAGGCAAGTCATCAGTGTGAATATAAAGATACTGTCTGCAAAGTGCACAGATAGAATCACAATACGAAAGACAGTTTCTTGAAATTCAGTACTTGCCAGTATCATGATATAACAAGCGGTCTCCAACCATTTCCATAAACTTCAGCAAGTGCAACCGCGCATATGCTGTTGTGAATGCCGCAATGACAACATTTGTCTTTCTGCTTGTTGGGATGTAATCTTTTTTAGAACGGTATTGAACAGCCATAACTTCATCAGTCACCAAGTCGAATCCGGCAACTTCGTATTTATTGGAAAACAAATAATCATGGAAAATCTCTTTCTTTTCAACAAATGCGGTGTTGGATGTGTCCTCCTGCTGGCCGAACTTACCCTGTAAAAGACTCAGAATTAAAACTGCATGTTGCCAATCGAATTAATACTCTTTACCAAAAACTATTCAGCATAAGTTTGGACAACGCTCTTAGCCCATCGTTCTTCGCAATGTTGTTTTATCCAATAAAATATTTTCTTTAATAAGAAACTCTTCAATATATCTGTCTTTGTCTTCCTCTGTTCGACAGTTCGGTGGATAGCCTGATGCCTCTGTTTTAGGCTTCAAAAATAGATCTATGTATTCTCTGAATAAATATTGCATCTGCTCTGGATAATGCCAAACAGAGTAAATCTTTTCAATGCGGTAGCCAGCTTCTATCGCGCGGTGAATTTCTGGTGTACACCACGTTCCTTCCAAAGCCCTGTCATCATCTTCATGGCAGCACGGTGTGTTCACGCGCTCCTGTACGCATTTGGCACATAACGGAAATGTAAGCTTGTCGGTTCTGTACGGCAGTACAGGGAGAAATAATGACGGTGGTGGAATGATACGGCATTTCATCACTCCGAATATGCTTTCCACAGGCGGGAAGTCCTTTGTGATGATGACAGGAGCTCCCACTGGATAAGGCAGATTTTTATTGATGTAGGGGTACTCACTAATAACGTCGAGGGAATAGATTTTTTCGCCTGGCGCACATTTGTGGTACAGTTTGATAGCGTTTGTTCGGCCCCCGGTGAATGCATCTCGTAGGTGCATAGGCTCTTCAATGTTTGCTAACTCGATGACTTGTTTGAATTCCATGTCTGCTGCTAGGCGCGCATCGTATTCGTGCTCCCAGATTGAAACAAGAGCGTAACCCATAGCTTTTATTGCGTCAAGGCGTGAGTCAGTTGCTTTGTTGATTTCTTCCATGGGGCGATTAAGAAATGGATGCAGTGTACTTTTTGTCGTGCAGTGGCTGCAACCGTGCCACACACACCCATAAAAGAACAAACACAATTATATCAAAACTTTCTGTATTTGCTAAAATTCGTTGTTCATCTAATTTACCTAGAAACTCATAAACGGTTTTATTCCTTGGGTCAAAACCATCTACTGTCCAAGGGCCGATTCGAACCTCGCGCTGGAGTTGTATATCGTTGTCCATTTCAATCCATCGGAGCCAACGATCTCCTTTGGCAGAAGATTTTTTACCTTGTCCAGGGGACCAATCAGCGCAATTTGGTTTTCTTTAACATCCGCGCTCTCCAAAATAATTACACATTCCAGGGGTGGTAAGGCCTGAAGCAAATGGACACAATCCATTCGTCACTTGTTGGAAGAGCGTTCGAAACTTCTCACATGCTTGTTGGAGAACAAGAACATCTTGCGAGCAATATCTATAACAGAGCTAAATAAATACTGTACAATAAAGTGAGCATTAAAGTCAAATTGATTGTTGTGACGGCGTCGCTCTTTACGGAACCACTTTATAAAACGTTTACGCTCTTTCTTTTCATGAGCTGGTAACCGTGATCGTGTCGATCTGGCCATGGAAGAATTTTGTTCCAATTTTCTGGCTGATTAAGTTTGTGAGGAAAGTCTCCTTTGGTTTCTTGCAAACCGAATGCTTTGGCAAAATTTTTGAGCGATGACGGCACATAATTCATAGAGTCACGGAATTTTTATTTTAAGTTTTGAAATATCCATCTGCACAACCTTGCTCCCGTTAAAGATCAATGGGTGTGGAATGATTCCGTTCTTAATTAGATAGTTTAGCAGAAAATACCCGTCAAATCCTAAAAAGTAAGTTTTGTCAACAAAAGCTTATGATTGCTTATGAAGTTTTGACATTGTTTACCTTCAAGTTGTTTGCAATAAAGGTGTACCCACGAAAGCGTTCGCTAAAGATGAATTCCCCAACGCACTTGAAATATCACCGCTAATATTTCCATCTTCCGGAAGGACAAATTTCTCGTCTTTTTTGTTGCTATGACCGCTAAATTCACTTTGAAATCACCTGCCTCATCTTGAAACGTTTCAAGATCAAAGTACGCTAGCTTATCGTTCAGGTGTTTAGCCTTTTCTTTGTCTGTGAGCTCAATGGGTTGCATGTAGCAGACATGATTATCTTCGGGCATGAAGAACAATGAGCACGTTGGGCAAAAGACTTCACCACACCGATGTTGTTGGTCATCTATATCCAGTTCAATATCATCGTTTTCATTGTCGCTATCCTTGTCGCCGTCATCGTAAAGCGGATAATTTTGTGAAGTCGTAATTGGTCTTCATTCGACGATTCACCATGGAAACAAACGACTTACATAATTCACAAATAAAGAACTTTTGCGCAGATTGGACTGCTTCCGGACTTATGCGTGTAAAAGCACTCTTGCCCATGGAAATCGCGATTACAGTCAGGACAGTGGATGTTCTGAAGCTTGTCCATAGGGCAGGTTACAGATAAACACTGATGACACTTGAACTCACATCTGTGGTTCTGCCTTTTGTTGTAGCCCTTCATACAGCGGTAGCAATAATACTGTTGTTCAAAATACGCGGGCAGGGATGCTAGCACGTCAAAATGATGATCATGATGCAGCAGCATGATCCGTTTTTTCACAGTACGCGCCGCAGTACACAATTGAGTTTCCATGGTCCACCGAGACTACAATAAATTGATAATTTGGTAAACGATTTCAAATCGAGGAATATCCTCCACACTGAATTCTCTATCTGGCAATTCCGCAGCCTGCAGCAACTCCTTGGTCTTTTCGGTCTGCAACTTCTTCGTTCGGTAAAGCTTTGTATACATTATTTTATCGCCATCTGCATGCGCCTTAGCGACCACAATAGCTCGCGCCATACACAAGCAGTCCGTGTTGCGGATTTGTGTAATGCATCGTTTCTTGTCCAGTATTTGCCGTAACAGCTTTGAAACGTTTTTCTGCGACCCAGTTGGAATATCCGTATGCTGCACAGACAATTAAAAGATTCATCCAATAAAAACGCCTGATTTGAATTCAAGATTCTCCGGATCGTTGTCATCCATCTTTCAACACTCAGCTGATCACGTTGGATAGGTGGCATCCAAATTGGGTATTGCAGTGCGTTTTGATACAAGCGAATTCTAACCAAATTGTGGGCTGAATTGCCGAAAGCACGGTGTCCAGAATGTCTTTCAATAAAGAGTTATGGTTTTAATCGCGTATTTAAATGACAAATTATCCAGACCGTGTATCACACATTTATAGGTTTCAAACGACACTGAAAATTTTTGTGAATATTTAGCCCCGTTTTTCCAACTCATAATAATCTTTAATATCATACAAATCCGAATCAAGTTCTTCTAGGTTCTGTACTGGCACATCGATCGGAGCCGGAGGTATAAAATAATTGTGATCGAGAAGCGCATAATTATGATTGAAAGAGCACTATCAGCAAAGTTAGTTTCAGCACTGGTGCCGGGGTCAAACAATTCTGCGGATAAGTCAGGGGTTTGCGCCATGATGAAAGCAAAATATGGCCAAAGTTGCTAGCGACAAAGATGCCACTTTATATAACTGATTTGGACGAGAACAAAATTCCAGTACAGCATTTTGTAACGGGTACGGTTAGTTAGGCAGGTTACACTGACTCATGCACTAGAAATTCTTGGCATGCTAATATCCGCGTGAGTACTTTCTTCACTGCAATCGGTATCGGTGGGAAATAGCACCACACAGCGGATGCAACGTCTGTTACCTCGGTCATCTGCAATAACATAGAGCTTGTTAAAATTTTTTTTTTTAAAAGCGCGGAAACATTTCATTGCATACCCCAGTAAGCATTCTGATCTGATCTTGAGTTGCGGCAGCGTCGTTGC